>NW_017190528.1:0-11248 GCF_001704415.2 Capra hircus | reverse complement strand
GTCCCTGAGGTCCCATCGTAAGTCGAGAGCACCTGCCGCAACTCGAGAAAATCCAGGAGGTTCTCCCTCCAGGCGAGATGAGGTCCATTTCCGCTGAGGGCGTCTCCAGGCAAATCACACCTAACATCTGGAACTGCCAAAGGGTCCTTCACACCCTTGCTGCAACTCAAGAAGTTCCCCGACATACCCGTCTCCACTCGAGAGGAAGCACGATGGTCCCGCCCACATCCAGAGGAGCCCCGTTTCCGCCTCCTAGCTCGAGAGGAGGGATCCTTTCCTGCGTGGTCGGGAAAGAATTCCCGGCGTTCCCGTCGCATCTCAAGAGGAGGCGCTGTCCACAGGAAAGGCCAGAGGAACTCCAGGGTCGTGCCCCATTCCCAGAGTCCCCCAGATGTCTCAGTCCATTCCAGGGAAACCTGTTTTCCCTGCACTGCCTCGACTTTCAAGCCGAGGATCGACTCACACCACGGTGGCACGTGGACAGCCCTGTGGGAAAACCTAGTGGGAAAGCCTCGTGGAAAGCCTCGAGGGAAAGCCACAGATCCCATGATCCACGCGATGGGAAGCGTGAACACTGCTGCTACAGCTCGGGAGGAAAGCGGCACGTGCATGCCCCACTCGAGACGAGGACTGACTCCCTGGGGAGACTCCAGAAGTACCCAAGATCCATGTCAGCACTGGAGAGGAATCCAGGTTCCGGCACCGATCTCCACACAAGGTCTTAGGCCCGGCATCGAAGGGAAAGGAATCCCGAGAGGCCCCGAGCAACTCGCATGGGGACTGGCCTTTCCTGAGGCCAGGAGAATGGGTCCCTGAGGTCCCCGTCGTAAGTCGAGAGCACCTGCCGCAAACTCGAGAAAATCCAGGAGGTTTCCCCTCCAGGCAAGATGAGGCCATTTCCGCTGAGGCGCTCGAGTAATCACACCTAATCTGGAACTTCCAAAGGGTCCTTCACACCCTTGCTGCAACTCAAGAAGTTCCCGACATACCCGTCTCCACTCGAGAGGAAGGACGAGAGTCCCGCCCTCATCAGAGGAGCCCCGTTTCCGCCTCCTAGCTCGAGAGGAGGGATCCTTTCCCTGCGTGGTTGGGAAAGAATTCCCGGCGTTCCGTCGCATCTCAGAGGAGGCGCTCTCTCACAGGAAAGGCGAGAGAAACTCAAGGGTCGTGCCACATTCCCAGAGTCCCCAGATGTCTCAGTCCATTCCAGGGAAACCTGTTCATTCCCTGGCACTGCCTCGACTTTCAAGCCGAGGATCGACTCACACCAACGGTGGTCACGTGGGACAGCCCTGTGGAAGCTCGTGGGAAAGCCTCATGGGAAAGCCTCGAGGAAAAGCACAGATCCCATGATCCACGCGAAGCGTAGCGTGACACTCCTAGCTACAGCTCGGAGGAAAGCGCATGTGCATGTCCCCCACTCGAGACGAGGACTGACTCCACTGGGGAGACTCCAGAAGTAACCCAAGATCCATGTCAGCACCTGGAGAGGAATGCCTCAGGTTCCGACACCGACTCCACACAAGATCTTAGGCCCCGGCATAGACGGGAGAGGAATCCCGAGAGGCTCCCCGAGCAACTCGCATGGGCACTGGCCTTTCCTGAGGCCAACAGAGTGGGTCCCTGAGGTCCCCGTCGTAAGTCGAGAGCACCTGCCTGCAACTCGAGAAAATTCAGGAGGTTCTCCCCTTCCAGGCGAGATGAGGCCCATTTCCGCTGAGGCGGCTCGAGGCTAGTCACACCCTAAACTTTGGAACTTCCAAAGGGTCCTTCACACCCTTGCTGCAACACAAGAAGTTCCCTGACATACCCGTCTCCACTCGAGAGAAGCACGAGAGTCCCGCCCACATCCAGAGGAGCCCCGTTTCCGCCTCCTAGCTCGAGAGGAGGGATCCTTTCCCTGCGTGGTCGGGAAAGAATTCCCGGCGTTCCTGCCGTATCTCAGAGGAGGCGCTCTCCAGCAGGAAAGGGGAGAGGAACTCCAGGGTCGTGCCACATACCCAGAGTCCCCCAGATGTCTCAGTCCATTCCAGGGAAAACTCTTTTCCCTGCACCGCTTCGACTTTCAAGTCCGAGGATCGACTCACACCACGGTGGGCACGTGGGACAGCCCTGTGGGAAAGCCTCGTGGGAAAGCCTCGTTGGAAAGCCTCGATGGAAAACCACAGATCCCTTGATCCACGCGAAGGGAAGCGGGACACTGCTGCTACAGCTCGGGAGGAAAGCACACGTGAATGCCCCCACTCGAGACGAGGACTGACTCCCCTGGGGAGACTACAGAAGTACCCCAAGATCCATGTCAGCACTGGAGAGGAATCCGCAGGTTCTGGCACTGACTCCACACAAGGTCTTAGGCCCCAGCATCGACGGGAGAGGAATCCCGAGAGGCCCCGAGCAACTCGCATGGGGACGGGCCTTTCCTGAGGCCACCAGAGCGGGTCCCTGAGGTCCCCGAAGTAAGTCGAGAGCACCTGGCGCAACTCGAGAAAATCCAGGAGGTTCTCCCCTCCAGGCGAGATGAGGCCCATTTCCACAGAGGCGTCTCGAGGCTAATCACATCTAACATCTGGAACTTCCAAAGGGTCCTTCACACCCTTGCTGCAACTAAAGAAGTTCCCCGACATACCCGTCTCCACTCGAGAGGAAGCACGAGAGTCCCGCCCACATCCAGAGGAGCCCCGTTTCCGCCTCATAGCTCGAGAGGAGGGATCCTTTCCCTGCGTGTTCGGTCAAGAATTCCCAGCGTTCCCGTCGCATCTCAAGAGGAGGCGCTCTCCACAGGAAAGGAGAGAGGAACTCCAGGTCCTACCACATTCCCAGAGTCCCCCAGATTTCTCAGTCCATTCCAGGGAAACCTGTTTTCCCAGCACAGCCTCCACTTTCAAGCCGAGGATCGACTCACACCACGGTGAACGTGGGACAGATCTATGGGGAAAGCCTCGTGGGAAAGCCTCGTTGGAAACCCTCGAGGGAAAGCCGCAGGTCCCTTGATCCACGAGAAGGGAGGTGCGACCCTGCTGCTACAGCTTGGAAGGAAAGCGCACATGCATGCCCCCACTCGAGACGAGGACTGACTCCCCTGGGGAGACTCCAGAAGTACCCCAAGATCCATGTCAGCACTGGAGAGGAATCCTCAGGATCCGACACAGACTCCACACAAGGTCCAGGGCCCGGCATCGACGGGAGAGGAATCCCGAGAGGCCCCCGTGCAACTGCATGGGGACTGGCCTTTCCTGAGGCCACCAGAGCGGGTCCCTGAGGTCCCAGTCGTAAGTCGAGAACACCTGCCACAACTCGAGAAAATCCATTAGGTTCTCCCCACCAGGCGAGATGAGGCCCTTTTCCGATGAGGCTCCTCGAGGCTAATCACACCTAAACGCTGGAATTTCCCAAGGGTCCTTCACACCCTTGCTGCAACTCAAGAAGTTCCCCGTCATACCCGACTCCACTCGAGAAGAAGGACGAGAGTCCCGCCCACATACAGAGGAGCCCCTTTTCCGCCTCATAGCTCTAGAGGAGGGATCTGTTCCCTGCGTGGTCGGGAAAGTATTCCCGGAGTTTCCGTCGCATCTCAAGAGGAGGCGCTCTCCACTTGAAACGGGAGAGGAACTCCAGGTTCGTGCCACCGTTCCCACACTCCCCGAGATGTCTCATTCCATTCCACGGAAAACTTTTTTCCCTGCACTGCCTCGACTTTCATTCTGAGGATCGACTCACACCACGGTGGCATGTGGGACAACCCTGTGGGACAGCCTCGTGGGAAAGTCTCCTGAGAAAGCCTCGAGTGAAAGCCACAGATCCCATGATCCACGCGAAGGGAAGCGTGACACTGCTGCTACAGCTCGGGAGGAAAACCCACGTGCATATCCCCACTCTCGAAGAGGAATGACTCCCCTGGGAGACTCCAGAGGTACCCAAGATCCATGTCAGCACTGGAGAGGAATCCTCAGGATCCGGCGCAGACTCCACACAAGGTCCCAGGGCCTGGCATCGACGGGAGAGGAATCCCGAGAGGCCCCCGTGCAACTGCATGGGGACTGGCCTTTCCTGAGGCCACCAGAGCGGGTCCCTGAGGTCCCAGTCGTAAGTCGAGAGCACCTGCCGCAACTCGAGAAAATCCAGGAGGTTCTCCCCTCCAGGCGAGATGAGGCCCGTTTCTGCTGAGGCGTCTCGAGGCTAATCACACCTAACCTCTCGAACTTCCAAAGGGTCCTTCACACCCTTGCTGCAACTCAAGAAGTTCCCCGACATACCCGTCTCCACTCGAGAGGAAGCACGAAGTCCCGCCCAAATCCAGAGCAGCCCCGTTTCCGCCTCATACCTCGAGCGGAGGGATCCTTTCCCTGCGTGGTCGGGAAAGAATTCCCGGCGTTCCCGTCGCATCTCAAGAGGAGGCGCTCTCCACCGGAAAGGCGAGAGGAACTCCAGGGTCTTGCCACCATTCCCAGAGTCCCCAGATGTCTCAGTCCATTCCAGAGAAACCTGTTTTCCCTGCACTGCGTCGACTTTCAAGCCGAGGATCGACTCACACCACGGTGGCACGTGGGACAGCCCTGTGGAAAGCCTCGTGGAAAAGCCTCTTGGGAAAGCGTCGAGGGAAAGCCACAGATCCCTTGATCCACGCGAAGGGAAGCACGACACTGCTGCTACAGCTCGGGAGGAAAGCGCACGTGCATGCCCCCACTCGAGACGAGGACTGACTCCCCTGGGGAGACTCGAGAAATACCCCAAGATCCATGTCAGCACTGGAGAGGAATTCTCAGGTTCCGGCACTGACTCCACACAAGGTCTTAGGCCCCAGCATCGACGGGAGAGGAATCCCGAGAGGCCCCCGAGCAACTTGCACGGGGACTGGCCTTTCCTGAGGCCACCAGAGCGGGTCCCTGAAGTCCCCGTCGAAAGTCGAGAGCACCTGCCGCAACTCGACAAAATCCAGGAGGTTCTACCCTCCAGGCGAGATGAGGCCCATTTCCGCAGAGGCGCCTCGAGGCTAATCACACCTAACCTCTGGAACTTCCAAAGGGTTCTTCACATCCTTGCTGCAACTCAAGAAGTTCCCTGACATACCCGTCTCCACTTGAGAGGAAGCACGAGAGTCCCGGCCACATCCAGAGGAGCCCCGTTTCCGCCTCCTAGCCTGAGATGAGGGATTCTTTCCCTGCGTGTTCGGGAAAGAATTCCCGGCGTTCCCGTCGCATCTCAAGAGGAGGCGCTCTCCACAGGAAAGGCGAGAGGAACTCCAGGGTCGTGCCACCATTCCCAGAGACAACCAGATGTCTCAGTCCATTCCAGGGAAACCTGTTTTCCCTGCACTGCCTCGACTTTCAAGCCGAGGATCGACTCAAACCACGGTGGCACGTGGCTAAGCCCTGTGTGAAAGCCTCGTCGGAAAGCCCCTGATCCCTTGATCCACGCGAAGGGAAGTATGACATTGCTGCTACAGTTCGGGAGGAAAGCGCACGTGCATGCCCCCACTCGAGACGAGGACTGACTCCCCTGGGGAGACTCCAGAATTACCCCAAGGTCCATGTCAGCACTGAAGAGGAATCCTCAGGTTCCGGCACTGACTCCACACAACGTCTTAGGCCCCCGCATCGACGGGAGAGGAATCCTGACAGGCCCCCGTGTAACTCGCAAGGAAATGGCCTTTCCTGAAGCCACCAGAGCGGGTCCCTGAGGTCCCGGTCATAAGTCGAGAGCACCTGCCACAACTCGATCAACTCCAGGAGGTTCTACCCTCCAGGCGAGATCAGGCCCATTTCCGCTGAGGCGTCCTGAGGCTTATCACACCTGTACACTGGAAGTTCCGAAGGGTCCTCCACACCGTTGCTGCATCTCAAGAAGTTCCCCGACATACCCGTCTCCACTCGAGAGGAAGCACGAGAGTCCCGACCGTATCCAGAGGAGCCCAGTTTCCACCTCCTAGCTCCGAGAAGAGAGATCCATTCCCTGCGTGCTCGGGAAAGAATTCCCGGCGTTCCCGTCGCTTCTCAAGAGAAGGCACTCTCCACAGGAAAGGCGAGAGGAACTCCAGGGTCGTGCCACCATTCGCAGAGTCCCCCAGATGTCTCAGTTCATTCCAGGGAAACCTGTTTTCCTGCACTGTTTTGACTTTCAAGGCGAGGATCAAATCACACCACGGTGGCACGAGGGACAGCCCTGTGGGAAAGCCTCGTGGGAAAGCCTCGAGGGAAAGCCACAGATCCCTTGATCCAAGCATAGGGAAGCGTGACACTGCTGCTTCAGCTCAGGAGGAAAGCGCACGTGCATGCCCCCACTTGAGACGAGGACTGACTCCCCTGGGGAGACTCCAGAAGTACCCCAAGATCCATGTCAGCACTGGAGAGGAATCCTCAGATACCGGCACCGAACTCCACACAAGGTCTGAGGCCCTGACATTGACGGGAGACGAATCCCGAGAGGCCCCCGTGCAACTCACATGGGGACTGGCCTTTCCAGAGACTACCAAGGGGGTCCCTGCGGTCCCCGTCGTAAGTCGAGAGCACCTGCCGCAACTCGAGAAAATCCAGAAGGTTCTCCCATCCAGGCGAGATGAGGCCCATTTTCGCTGAGGCGTCTCGAGGCTAATCACACCTAACCTCTGGAACTTACAAAGGGTCCTTCACACCCTTGCTGCAACTCAAGAAGTTCCCCGACATACCCGTCTCCACTCGAGAGGAAGCACGAGAGTCCCGCCCACATCCAGAGGAGCCCCGTTTCCGCCTCCTAGCTCGAGAGGAGGGATCCTTTCCCTGCGTGGTCGGGAAATAATTCCCAGCATTTCCGTCGCATCTCAAGAGGAGGCTCTCTGAACAGGAAAGGCGAGAGGAACTCCACGGTCGTGCCACCATTCCCAGAGTCCCCCAGATGTCTCCGTCCATTCCAGGGAAACCTGTTTTCCCAGCACTGCGTCGACTTTCAAGCTGAGGATCGACTCACACCACGGTGGCACGTGGGACAGCCCTGTGGGAAAGCCTCGTGGGAAAGCCTCGTGGGAAAGCCTCGAGGGAAAGCCACAGATCCCTTGATCCACACGAAGGGAAGCGCGACACTGCTGCTACACCTCGGGAGGAGAGCACACGTGAATTCTCCCACTCGAGAGGAGGACGGACTCCCCTGGGGAGACTCCAGAAGTACCCCAAGATCCATGTCAGCACTGGAGAGCAATCCTCAGGTTCCCGCACCGATTCCACACAAGGTCTTAGGCCCCGGCATCGACGGGAGAGGAATCCCGAGAGGCCCCCGAGCAACTCGCATGGGGACTGGCCTTTCCTGAGGCCACCAGAGCGGGTCCCTGAGGTCCCCGTCGTAAGTCGAGAGCACCTGCCTCAACTCGAGAAAATTCATTAGGTTCTCCCCTCCAGGCGAGATGAGGCCCATTTCCGCTTAGGCGTCTCGAGTCTAATCACTTCTAATATCTGGAAATTCCAAATGGTCATTCACACAATTGCTGCAACTCAAGAAGTTCCCCGACATACCCGTCTCCACTTGAGAGGAAGCACGAGAGTCCCGCCCACATCCAGAAGAGCCCCGTTTCCGCCTCCTACCTCGAGAGGAGGTATCCTTTCCCTGCGTGTTCTGGAAAGAATTCCTGGCATTTCCATCGCATCTAAAGAGGAGGCGCTCTCCACAGGAAAGGTGAGAGGAACTCCAGGGTCGTGCCACCATTCCCAGAGTCCCCCAGATGCCTCAGTTCATTTCAGGGAAACCTCTTTTCCCTGTACTGCCTCGACTTTCAAGCCGAGTATCGACTCACACCACGGTGGCACGTGGGACAGCCCTGTGGGAAAGCCTCGTGGGAAAGCCTTGTGGAAAAGACTCGAGGAAAAGCCACTGATTCCTTGATCCACTCGACGGGAAACATGACACTGCTGCCCCATCTCGGGAGGAAAGCGCACGTGCATGCCCCCAAACGAGACGAGGACTGACTCCCCTAGGGAGACTCCAAAAGTACCCCACATCCATGTCAGCACTGGAGAGGAATGCTCAGGTTCCGGCACCGACTCTACACAAGGTCTTAGGCCCCGGCATCGACGGGAGAGGAGGCCCTAGAGGCCCCGAATTACTCGCATGGGGACTGGCCTTTCCTGAGGCCACCAGAGCGGGTCCCTGAGGTCCCCGTCGTAAGTCGAGAGCACCTGCCGCAACTCAGGAAAATCCAGGAGGTTCGCCCTCCAGGCGAGATGAGGCCCATTTCCGCTGAGGCGTCCTCGAGGCTAATCACACCTAACCTCTGGAACTTCCAAAGGGTCCTTCACACCCTTGGTGTAACTCAACAAGTTCCCCGACATACCCGTCTCCACTCGAGAGGAAGCACGAGAGTCCCGCCCACAATCCAGAGGAGCCCCGTTTCCGCCTCCTAGCTCGAGAGGAGGGATCCTTTCCCTGCGTGGTCGGGAAAGAATTCAGGGCGTTCCCGTCGCTTCTCAAGAGAAGGCACTTTCCACAGAAAAGGCGAGAGGAACTCCAGGGTCGTGCCACCATTCCCAGAGTCCCTCAGATGTCTCAGTCCATTCCAGGGAATACCTGTTTTCCCTGCACTGCCTCGACTTTCAAGCCGAGGGTCGATTCACGGCACGGTGGCACGTGGGACAGCCTTGTGGGAAAGCCTCATGGGAAAGCCTCAAGGGAAAGCCACAGATCCTTTGATCCACTAGCAAGGGAAGCGTGACACTGCTGCTACAGCTCGGGAGGAAAGCGCAGGTGCATGCCCCCACTCGAGACGAGGACTGACTCCCCTGGGGAGACTCCAGAAGTACCCCAAGATCCATGTAAGCACTGGAGAGGAATCCTCAGGTTCCGGCACCGACTCCACATAAGATCTCAGGCCCCGGCATCGACGGGAGAGGAATGCCGAGACGCCCCCGAGCAACGCGCATGGGGAATGGCCTTTCCTGAGGCCACCAGAGCGGGTCCCTGAGGTCCCGTCGTAAGTCGAGAGCACCTGCCGCAACTCGAGAAAATCCAGGAGGTTCTACCCTCCAGGCGAGATCAGGCCCATTTCCGCTGAGGCGTCCTGAGGCTAATCACACCTGTACTCTGGAACTTCCGAAGGGTCCTCCACACCCTTGCTGCATCTCAAGAAGTTCCCCGACATACCCGTCTCCACTCGAGAGGAAGCACGAGAGTCCCGACCACATCCAGAGGAGCCCCGTTTCCACCTCCTAGCTCGAGAAGAGGGATCCTTTCCCTGCGTGTCGGGAAAGAATTCCCGGCGTTCCCGTCGCTTCTCAAGAGAAGGCCTCTTCCACAGAAAAGGCGAGAGGAACTCCAGGGTCGTGCCTACCATTCCCATAGTCCCCCAGATGTCTCAGTTCATTCCAGGGAAACCTGATTTTCCTGCACTGTTTGACTTTCAAGCCGAGGATCGAACTCACACCACGGTGGCACGAGGGACAGCCCTGTGGGAAAGCCTCGTTGGAAAGTCTCGTGTGAAAGCCTCGAGGGAAAGCCACAGATCCCTTGATCCAAGCGATAGGGAAGCGTGGACACTGCTGCTCAGCTCGGGAGGAAAGCGCACGTGCATGCCCCCACTCGAGAGGAGGACTGACTCCCCTGGGGAGACTCCAGAAGTACCCCAAGATCCATGACAGCACTGGAGAGGAATCCTCAGGTTCCGGCACTGACTCCACACAAGGTCTTAGGCCCCAGCATCGACAGGGAGAGGAATCCCGAGAGGCCCCCGAGCAACTCGCATGGGGACTGGCCTTTCCTGAGGCCACCAGAGCGGGTCCCTGAGGTCCCCGTCGTAAGTCGGAGAGCACCTGCCGCAACTCGAGAAAATCCAGGAGGTTCTCCCCTCCAGGCGACATGAGGCCCATTTCCGCTGAGGCGTCTCGAGGCTTCTCACACCTAACCTCTGGAACTTCCAAAGGTCCTTCACACCCTTGCTGCAACTCAAGAAGTTCCCCGACATACCCGTCTCCACTCGAGAGGAAGCACGAGAGTCCCGCCCACATCCAGAGGAGCCCCGTTTCCGCCTCCTAGCTCGAGAGGAGGGATCCTTTCCCTGCGTGGTCGGGAAAGAATTTCCGGCGTTCCGTCGCATCTCAAGAGGAGGCCGCTCTCCACAGGAAAGGCGAGAGGAACTCCAGGGTCGTGGCCACCATTCCCAGAGACACCCAGATGTCTCCGTCCATTCCAGGGAAACCTGTTTTCCCTGCACTGCCTCGACTTTCAAGCCGAGGATGGACTCACACCACGGTGGCACGTGGGACGAGCCCTGTGGGAAAGCCTCGTGGGAAAGCCTCGTGGAAAGCCTCGAGGGAAAGCCCACTGATCCCTTGATCCTCGCGAGGGAAGGGAGACACTGCTGCTACAGCTCGGGAGGAAAGCGCACGTGCATGCCCCCACTCGAGACGAGGTACTGACTCCCCTGGGGAGACTCCAGAAGTACCCCAAGATCCATGTCAGCACATGGAGAGGAATCCTCAGGTTCCGGCACTGACTCCACACAAGGTCTTAGGCCCCAGCATCGACGGGAGAGGAATCCGAGAGGCCCCGAGCAACTCGCCATCGGGACTGGCCTTTCCTGAGGCCACCAGAGCGGGTCCCAGGGGTCCCCGTCGTAAGTCGAGAGCACCTGCCGCAACTCGAGAAAATCCAGGAGGTTCTCCCCTCCAGGCTAGATGAGGCCCATTTCCGCTGAGGCCATCTCGAGGCTAATCACACCTAACCTCTGGAACTTCCAAAGGTCCCTTCACACCCTTTCTGCAACTCAAGAAGTTCCCCGACATACCCGTCTCGACTCGAGAGGAAGCACGAGAGTTCTGCCCACATCCAGAGGAGCCCCGTTTCCGCCTCCTAGCTCGAGAGGAGGGATCCTTTCCCTGCATGGTGGGAAAGAATTTCCGGCGTTCCGTCGCATCTCAAGAGGAGCGCTCTCTCCATAGGAAAGGCGAGAGGAACTCCAGGGTCGGGCCAACCATTCCCCAGAGTCCCCCAGATGTCTCGTCCACTCCAGGGAAACCTGTTTTCCCTGCACTGCCTCCACTTTCAAGCGAGGATCGACTCACACCACGGTGGCACGTGGACAGCCCTGTGGGAAAGCCTCGTGGGAAAGCCGTGGGAATGCCTCGAGGGAAAGCCACAGATCCCTTGATCCACGCGAAGGGAAGCGTGACACTGCTGCTACAGCTCGGGAGAAAGCGCACGTGAATGCCCCCACTCGAGACGAGGACTGACTCCCTGGGGAACTCCAGAAGTACCGCAGGATCCATATCAGCACTGGAGAGGAATCCTCAGGTTC
>NW_017190527.1:0-21952 GCF_001704415.2 Capra hircus | reverse complement strand
ATATTATGTACCTATACTAATGGTTAGAATAAAAGCAAAACATCTAAAGCAGGACTTAATAATTTTCTTTTTACCTATTTTGAGTCTTATTACCCTGTGATTCTAATAGCAATTTTGTGCTAATCTCAGTATACTTTTCCTCACTTATGTAAATATATGTATGCATACATATAGTTTTATTAATATAAGAGATTTTGCTTTTTTATAAAAATAGGATCATACTATACAAGTTATTCTTTAATTTTCTCTTTTCCTTTAAAGAATATATTATGGACATCTTTACAAATCCACTTCATTCTTTATACTTCTGATATAATGTTGCTTATTTATTAATATGGATAGGACATGTAATAAATTTATTCATGTCTCCTCATTATTACAAATCATAGAATAATGAACATCTTAAATCAGGTACCAGCAGTTTGCTGCTCATGTGCAAAGAGATGGTTTTGAAATGCAAATTGAGAGGTTTTCAGTGAGGTTTTGCTCATTTCTTAGACTTCCTCCTCCTGTGAATCACCTAAGAAGGAATAAATATTGGCATTGTCTGTTGACTTGCATGAAGTGCACACCATCCACCTACTTTTTCCAACTTTTGCAAACATTTGTCACAGTTCAGTTCAGTTCAGTCATGTCTGACTCTTGTTCTGTTGTGTCCGACTCTGTTCAGTTGTGTCCAACTCTTTGTGACTCCAAGTACTGCAGCATGCCAGGCTTCCCTGTCTATCACCAACTCCGGAGTTTACTCAAACTCATGTCCATTGAGTTGGTGATGCATCCAACCATCTCATCCTCTGTTGTCCCCTTTTCCTCCCGCCTTCAATCTTTCCCAGCATCAGGGTCTTTTCAAAATGAGTCAGTTCTTCGCATCAGGTGGCCAAAGTATTGGAGCTTCAGCTTCAACATCAGCCCTTCCAATGAACACCCAGGACTGATCTTGTTTAGGATGGACTGGTTGGATCTCCTTGCAGTCCAAGGGACTCTCAAGAGTCTTCTCCAACACCACAGTTCAAAATCATCAATTCTTCCCTGCTCAATCTTTCTTTATAGTCCAACTCTCACATCCATACATGACTACTGAAAAACCATAGCCTTGGCTAGACGGACCTTTGTTGGCAAAGTAATGTCTCTGCTTTTGAATATGCTGTCTAGGTTGGTCATAGCTTTTCTTCCAAGGAGCAAGTGTCTTTTAATTTCTTGGCTGCAGTCACAATCTGCAGTGATTTTGGAGCCCAAGAAAATAAAGTCTGTCACTGTTTCCATTGTTTCCCCATCTAATTGCCATGCAGAGCTCACTGAAAATAAATAGGGAGAGGATGTAGACTGGCCCAAGGCATCATGTCTCTAGATTAATGAGTTTCATTATACACACATTTCATTAGTGTTAGTACTGCACTATCAGCTACAGTATCCCCTGGCTTCATGTGACTATAAATTAGAATTAATTAAAATTAAAAATTCAACTGCTCAGTCACACCAGCCACTTTTCTAATGCTCACTGGCTATATGCATCTAATGATGACTGTATTAGACCATGCAGATATTTCTGTGACCACTTCCATCATCACAGAAAGTTCTGTTGCACAGTGCTGATTTAGAGATACCATAGAGTTTCATTTTTAAATAAACAAGTGGAAAGTAAATTCCTTGTTTCTGTCTCTAGAATATCCTCCTCAATGCATGCCGTGTAAAAAATGAATGGTTGGAAACCCATTTGGAAGCTTCCATTAATGAGCTCTTTGAGCAGAAACAGCAATTGGAAGATATTGTGACTCCTATCTTCACGAAAATGGCTACACCACGTAAGTTTTGGATAAAAATGATTTGAAAGTTGCGTAAAAATTAGATTCAGTGTTGTTATTTCTGAGATAATCAGATTTCAACAATCTTCATGAAGTAGCCATTAACCTTATTATAAGCTCTAATCCATAACTCAGTTTCATTCAGTTCCAGTATTAATAATAGCTAAAAATAATAACTGAGTTATTTCTATAATGTCTAGTACTAATCTTATTACCATCACTAATCATTTAATTTTATGTAATTTGCTATGGTTTTGACTAATGATTTTCAACCAGAAAGCATGTCTTTCAAGGAGACAGAGAGGCAGAATTTGAAAAAAAATTTTTTTTCAGTGATGAAAGTCTATAGTTTGAAAAGCCTGTTGTGGGAATACTGTACTGTCATTGGAGAAGGTACACTATCAGAATCTTGGTGGCACGTGTACCTAAGATTTTAAAGCTATCAGCTTTACTGAGATAGAATTCTCATACCATGAAATTCACCATTTAAAAATGTCCAATTCAGTGGTTTTTGGTATATTTTCGGTTATATAAGCATCACCACTGTCTAATTTTACTGCATAATTTCTCATTTTACTGTCCCAAAAGAAACACCATACCCATTAGTAGTCAATACCCATTCCTTGGTTCCACAAGTCCCTGGCAACCACTAATTTACTTTTTATCTCTATGGATTGCCTGTTCTGAACATTTCATAGAATCATACAGTCTGTCACCTTTTGTGTCTGACTTCTTTCACTTTGCATAATGTTTTTAAGGTTCATCATGTTGTAATATATGTCAGTATTCCTTTTTATTGTTAAATCATAGTCCATTGTGTGGATTCAAATTTATTCATTAATAGACATTTGAGTTTCTGTTCATTTGACTATTATAAATAATGCTGCTGTGAACTTTGTGTACAGATTTTTATGTGGCCACATGTTTTCATTTCTCTGGGTCTGTATTTAGAGGGGGAATTGCTGGGTCACATGGTACCTCTATTTCTGACCTTTGGAGGAATTACCAAACTGTTTCCAAATTTCTATTTTCATAAGCAATATATATAAGGATTCCAATTTTCTCCACATTGTTATCAACATTTGTTATTACCTTAAAAAATATTTTTTAGCTCTTTTAGTGGGTATGAAGTATCTTAATGTAGTTCCCATTTGCATTTCCTTAATTACTGATAATGTTAAACATTCTTTCATGTGCTTACTGGCCATTTGCATATTTTCTTTGGAGAAATGTCTTTTTGAATCTTTTGCCTATTTTTAAGTTGAGTTGTCTCCTTGTTTTTTGATTGAACTATATACTTGATTTATAATATATTAGTTTTAGGTATATAACATAGTAATTCAATATGTTAATAGAATTTAAAGTTACTGCAAAGTAATGACTGTACTTCCCTCTGTTGTTCAATATATCCCTGTTGCTTGTTTATTTTATGTGTAGTAGTTTATATCTCTTACTATTCTACCCCTCTTTTACCCCTCCTGTCTTTCCCCTCCTACTGGTAACCACTAGTTTTTTCTGTATATCTGTGAGTCTATTAGTTTTATTACATTCATTGTTTTTTGCAAAAAATTTTTAGATTCCACATGTAAGTAATTGTATATAGTATTTGACAAGACTTTCTGAGATATAGTCTATCAGAGATATTGACTTTTAATTTTCTTTTTTTTTGAAGTTATTTTTGGCTGGTTTTGGTATCAGGATAATGATGGCCTCATAGAATGAATTTGGGAGTATTCCCTCATCTTCAATTTTTGGAATAGTTTGAGAAGGAAAGGAATTAACTCTTTTTTGTATGTTGGGTAAAATTTTTATGAAGTCATTCAGTCCTGTCTTTTGCTTTCTAGACGTTTTGAAAATTACAAATTCAATTGCATGACTGCCGATTGATCTGTTCAAATTGTTTCTTTTTGATTTAGTGTTTAAAAATTTATGTTTCTAGAAATTTGACCATTTATTCTAGGCCATTTAGTTTGTTGGCATGTAACTGTTCATAATATTCTCTTATGACTTTTTTATATCTCTGTGGTATCAGTTATTTCTCCTCTTTCATTTCTTATTTTGTTTATTTGGGTTCTCTTTTTTTCTTGATTTGTCTGGCTAAAGGTTTATCAATTTTATTTATTTAAAAAACTACTGATTTCATTGATCTTTTCTACAGTTTTTTGGTCTCTATTGTATTTATTTCTTCTCTGATTTTTTTTCCTTCCTTCTGCTGACTTTGGACCTTATTTGTTTTTCTTTTTCTAATTCTTTTATATGAAATTAAAGGAAGGTTAGGTAAGTTAGGTTGTTTATTTGAGATATTTTTTGTTACTTGACGTATTCCTGTATTGCTATAAACTTTCCTTTTAGAACTTCCTTTTCTACATCCTGTAGATTTTGAAGATCTTTTGTGTTTACATTTTCACTTGTTTTGAGGTATTCTCTGTTTTTCTCTTTACTGACTCATTGGCTCATTGGTTTTTTAGCAGCATGTTGTTTAGTCTCCGCATGTTTGTATTTTTCTTCTTATTTTTGAATTGTAAAACTTCTTTGTATATCTTGGGTATAAGGCTCTTATCAGATATATAACTTGCAAATGTTTTCTCCCATTATGTGAATTATCTTTTTCATTTCCATAATTGTGTTCTTTGAAGCAGAAAAGGCTTTAAGTTTGATGAAATCTAATTTATCTATCTTTCCCTTTGTTGATTGTGCTTTCAGTGTCATATCGGAGAAACATTGCCTTGTCTAAGGTCTCCAAGATTTATTTTTATGGTTTTTTTTTTTTGTAAGACTTTTTACAGTTTTTTGAGCCTGATGTCTAAACATGTCTATGATTCATTTTAAAGTTGCTATTTGTTTATGGTGTCAGGTAGGAATCCAACTTCATTTCTTTTGAATGTGAATACCCAATACTTAAGATATTTATGTTTATCAAAAGGAACTGCGGTTTTTTCAAAGGTGAAGGTACTGAATGTATCCTCAGTAGTATGATAGACTGTCCCTTGCCACCTGTATCTAATATTGAATGAGCATACCCACTGCACTATCTTAGGTCCCTGAAGGGAAATAGATACCTTTGCATTGTTCTTGTCTTTCAGGAGTCCATCACCCAGTTTGTGAGTAAACAAGTATTCTTGAATGGATAAGCTAAATGCTGGTGTAACTCAGGGAGGCCTAAAACATAAAGAGAAAGCATCATGAAGAAAGAGGAATTTCCTGGAAAGATAGGTAGCCAGGGTGGAGTATATAGGAAATTATGAAATGAAAGTACAATATGATGATGAAAAATTGAAATATGGAAATAGGGAAGTGGTCAGTATCCATCTGGCTGATTGTAGTTGAGTCTGAATTGGGGAACGAGTAGAAAAATAAGGTTGAAAGTTAGCTTTCATTAAAAGTACTGGATTATAAGCTTAGATGTTTGGGCTTTACTTCCAGGGCCATGGGTTGCCATTAAGGGCTTTGTTTGGAGTAGGAAAAATGAGGATTTAAGTAGTGGAAAATAATCTGGCTTTCCTTGCAAAATGGTTTGGAGGGAGAAGAGACCAGAGGGAGTGAGACCAGTGTAGTCCAGAAGGAGATGGTCAAGATGCTTATATAGTCAATTCCCACCTTTCCCTGAGCTATCACTATTGTTAGTCTGGCCCAACAATCATTTCTCTTTCTCTTATCACCTCTGGGAAAGAATTGCAGAATGCTTCAATCAAGATGGTGGTATAGAAGGACGTGGAGCTCACCTTTTCCTCAGATACATAAGAAATACACCTACATGTGGAACAGTTATCACAGAATAACTATTGAACACTATTGAACAGAAATCTCAGATACCTAGAAGTGCAGGGACGATCTCCATGTAACTGGGTAGGATAAAAGGAAAGAAGGAAGGAAGCAGGACAGGATCTGTGCCCCTGGAAGAGAGCTGCAAAAGAGGAAATGTTCCCATGCCCTAGGAAGTTGTCACACTGGTGGTGAGATCACCCAGGATGGAAAGGGAGCTTCAGAGGCTTGGAGGAGAACACAGCAGTCAGTTTGTAGCAGGCAGAACAGACAGAAACCAACACAGAGGGCCTGTACTACCTTGCTGCAGTCCCCAGCCAGAGATATCAACCTGCTGGTGTGTTGCATAGGCTGTGTGCTGAAACTCATGCTTCAGAGGACAGACTTGAGGAAAGAACTGGGGTTAGCCTTGCAAAGACAACCTGAAGGGGCTAGAGTGTTGTATGGACCCAAACCAGAGGTGTGTGTGGGAGAAGCCCAGCCTGCCATAGAAGTGAAATGCCATTGTTAAGAGGTGCACAAAAGGAAGGACAGGTCCTGTCATAGCAGCCTCACTTTTGACAGTCTCATGGCTGGCCTGCCACCACCCTTGAAACCCCATTGTTAATGCAAGGGTAAAGGGGGTGGTGGGGTCTGCCATAGGTGCTTCTTTCTCAGAGCTGCCTGTGTGAACTCTGGGGTATGCAAGGATGCCCACACTCAGAGGCAGAGTTGAAAGCAGAGCCCTCTCCCCAATGGCTATATGATCCACAACACTGTTGCTAGCTTTGTAACTCAGTGCCTCTGGGACATGCAAGTGGATAGTGGGTGCTCCTGTGGCTGGGATAGGTCTGGCCTTAGCAGCTGTGGGCTTTGTGTGTGCATGCACATGAAGGTGGGGCTGGAGTCTGGGCTTCTTCCATATCTCCCAGTTGTGCAACTACTGTGGTCCTGGTACTTGACTTCAGAGGATTGGTGCCTGTGTATCTGCATTTAGTGGCTTTGTGAACATAGTGTGTGAGAGACACAGGGCTGATTGTCTGTATTCCCACAGTGGAGGTGGGGCCCAGGGTAGTGTACACAATAGTGTACTTTGTGAGCCCCCACAATGGGTGACAGCGATACCACAGAGAGTGCTCCCTAGTGAACAGCTCTAATGGAAGAATGCTCAGTTGCCTCCTCTTGCAGTAGGAGCACTCCAATCCTGCCTGCTACACAGTGAAGCTTAGAAATGGATCTGGGGGCTTCTTTCTAACAACTAGGGAGCAGACCCTGACTCTAACAGCGCTGTGACAACTACAGAGCAAAGAAGAGGCCCCATTCAGCATCCAGTGCAGGCTGTGATCACCACATCATCAGTCATACCTTCTATCAACAGGATAATGGCCAGCACACACTGAGGAAAGATGCTGCAGGCATCCATACTAAAAAACAGCCCTTGTACCAAAAATATTAAACAGACACAAAGCCATGTAGGGACACTTTTACATAAAAATAGCCCTTCAAGACCACAGTAGATAATTGTTTCTCCTAAACTCATAGAGTAAGAGAAATACAAGTAAAATGAAGAATCAGAGGAACCATTCCCACTTTTAATCTTTGATTGAAAGATCAAGAGAATTCCCCTGAAAGAACAATGAAACAGACCTCTTCAGCTTAATAGACACCAAGTTAGAAAAGGAAATAATGAAAATGCTGAATGAATTAAACAGGGCTTTCATTAGAAATGCAGATTACTGTAAAAAAAGAACTGGAAACTATAAAGAGGAACCAAGAAAAATTAGAAAATTCATTTGCTGAGATAAAAACTGAATGTAAGGCAAAAGGTAGCAGATTGATAATGGAGAAGAATGAATAAGTGATCTGCAAGTTAAAATAATGGAAATCTCCCAGTCAGAAATCTCCCAGTTTGATTCCTGGGTTGGGAATATCCACTGGAGAAGGGATATGCTACCCACTCCAGTATTCTTGGGCTTCCCTTGTGGCTCAGCTGGTAAAGAACCCACCTGCAATGCAGGAGACCTGGGTTCGATTCATGAGTTGGGAAGATTCCCTGGAGAAGGGAAAGGATACCTAGAATTCCATGAACTGTATAGTCCATGGGGTCACAAAGAGTCACACATGACCGAGCGACTTAAATACTTTCACCCAGTCAGAAGAGCAGACAGAAAGAAAATTAAAAAAAAAAGAAAGCAATATAAAAAGACCTTTATATTATTTTGTTGTTGTTCAGTCACTAAGTTATGTCTGACTCTTTGTTACCCTATAGACTGCAGCTTCCCTGTCCTTTACTATCTCCCAGAGTTTGCTCAGATTCCTGTCCATTGAGTCAGTGATAAAGTGTGCCAACCTACACATAATAGGGGTCCCAGAAGCAGAAAAAAAAGGGAATGAAAATGTATTTTTAAAAGTTATGGCTGAAAACTTCCCAAATCTAAAGAAAGAAACAGATATCCAGGTACAGGAAGCACAGAGGGTACCAAAGAAGATGAATTCAAACAGAGCTACACCAAAACATAGTTAAAATGGCAAAAGTTAAAAATAAAGAGAGGGTTCTAAAGGCAGTAAGAGAAAAGTGGTGGTTTAGTCACTAAGTCATGTCCAACTCTTGAGTTAATTACAAGGGAACCTCCATAAAGCTATTAGCTGATTTCTCTACAGAAATGCTGCAGGCCAGAAGAGAGTGGCAGGATATACTGAAAGTCCTGAAAGGAAAAATTTGCAATCTAGGATACTCTACCAGCAAGATTATCATTTAAAATAGAAGGAGAGATCAAGAGTTTCTCAAACAAGTAAAAGGTAAAACAATAGTGCAATACCAAACCTGTTCTGAAGGAAATATTGAAAGATTGTCTCTAAGTAGAAAAGAAGCAAGAATCTATAGGAAAGAGCAAATCACAGGTGGAAGTAAATTAAATGAGTCAGTAACAGATTTTTTTTTTCCCATGAGTTTCATGGTTTTATTAACACAAACACAATGTGTATATGAGCTGTCTATTCATTTTATTTGCTGCATAGCCTGATGTCGGGATTGCTGACTCTAATAACCAGCTGGACTGCTCTTTCCACAATGGCTTTTCAGTCTTTTCAGTTCTTGGAGGAGATGTGAGCAATCTCAGCATAGTAAGATTTGTTGCACATCAGCAGCACTTCAAACTCTTCGATGTTGTGACTAGGAGCTTCCAGAGGCCCTAGGCAACATGTGCTCTGTTTTCTTGTTGCTCCTGTAACCAGTATTAGGCATCAAGATGTGGCCCTTGTATTTCCCATACACCCTGTTGTCAGTGTTTCTGGGTTTCTGCCAGTTCCAGTTAATTTTTACATATTTATTTGGCTGGTGTCAGATGAACTTCTTGCCCTCTTTTTTAAGATCTTGGACTTCACAAGGGGTCTGGGGTTAGCCGTGATGCCAAGTAGGAGATGACTGCCACTTCTGTATGCAGAGCTGAGGAAGAGAGCAGTACACAGATTTTTAAAAATGAAATAATATTTTTTCTATGAAAGTAATAACCACAATAAACAGCAAAAGGATAAACATGAAGATGTAAAATAGAACATCAAAATCATAAAATGTGGGGGAGGAAAGTAAGAAAATGATACTTTTTTAGAATGTATTTGAACCTGTTTGACTACCAGTCTAAAGCAAGTGGGCTTCCCTGGTGGCTCAGCAGGTAAAGCACCTGTTTGCAATGCAGAAGACCTGGGTTCGATCCCTGGGACGGGAAGATCCCCTGGCAATCCACGCAAGTACTCTTGCCTGGAAAATCCCACGGATGGAGGAGCCTGGTAGGCTACAGTCAGTGGGGTCACAAAGAGTTGGATATGACTGAGTGATGACACTTTCACTAAAGCAAGTAGATATAGGAAGGGGTTAACATACTGAAAACCAGGGTAACCACAAATCATCCTCCTCCTTTCCTTATCTGTATTTGATTTTCTCTCTCCTCTCTGAGTGTAAACTACTACTATTATTTCCACTTCCCCCTCTGTCACTGGGGGTCTCTGCTTTAGTGGTGTGCTCCTCCATGCTTTAGACACAAAGAAGGAGGGGACAGCAAATCAGAGCAATACTTGGGTGCTCTAGGCCAGTTAAGAAGCCTTACATTGGCTGAAGGGAGATGCCTGACTACTTACACTGAGCTTTTGTTTATCCAGAGCCATGATGAACTCCAACAAGATGACCATCAACTTGGCCCTCTTTGGCATGACTCAAAGTGGAAAAGTTCTGCTGGGAACATTATTCTGGGAAGCACTGACTTCCAGAGCAGCTTTGCTCCATGCTCTGTGACCAAAGATTGTAGCCTGGGCCGCAGCTGTCACTTCCGCAGCTTCATGCGTCGAGGAGGGCAAGAGGTGACTCTGCAGGTCCAGGTGTTGGACACGCCGGGTTACCCGCATAGCAGGCTGAGCAAGAAGCACGTGAGACAGGAGATCAGGGAGGCCCTGGCACATCACTTTGGGCAGGAGGGTCTGCACCTTGCACTGCTGGTCCAGAGAGCAGACGTGCCTCTCTGTGGACAGGAAGAATCTTCCCCAGTCCAGATGATCCAGGTAAAGAGCAGTCACACCAGTAACATTATGCCCATTTTGGATGGCATCACCTTAATAGGAATGAACTATGAAAACTGGTTAAAGAGATATTTTAAACAAGTAGTTTAAAACAGGCGCTGGTCACATAGAAAAAACTGGTAAAAAATTACTTGATTCTCCCACCAAGAGTCATTTTTACAAATTCCTTTTGAGGAATTCAGTCAGTCATTTTATACCTGGGAAATGACTTCTTATTTTACAAAAGAAAACAAAACAAAAAAATGAGATACTGAACTTAGGTTAACTAAATCTCAAACTCCTAAGGAACTGAGAATTTGATTGTCTGTGTGGTCTCAGACTATCTGCCTCAGAATCAACTGAGCTGTTTGTTAAAAATGCAGATTCATCCAAGCCTTACTGAAACAGAATCTCAAGAGTAGAGCTTGCCTATCTGTGTTTGCATAAACTTTCCATATATTTCTCTAAAACAGTCAAGTTTAGAACCACGGAACTAAAATACCGACTTGCATCCTTTCAACAAGGGACAACCTCTTACAGTTTGCCATAAATGGTGGGGTGAGGGTGGTGGTGGTGGTCACTCTGCTTCAGTCATTGAACACTGTATTGAGTACTAGCAGAGTTTAATGATTGGTGAGTGATAATATGAGCCCTGCCCTCAAAACACTCACAGTCTAGAAGAGACAAATAGATAAACACGTATATGACAACACATTAAGTGCCAAAGCAGTGCAATGTATAACTCCTCAGTGGAGGAAGCATCACTGAGACCTACATCATGGCAAAAATTCAGGGGAGATTTACACTTTATTTATAGGAAAGAAATTAGGAACTGTAGAAGCTTTGCTTGCCTCATCTGTAGGGTGAATAACTGCTCTATGCCAGCCATGAGATCACAGGGACCTCAGGGTGAATAAAAATAATATATGCCATCTTCCCTAATGGTTCATCTGTTTGTTCATTTATTCACTTTCTTGATTCTCCAGTCTAGGACCACCCAGATTTAACTGCTGAACTTGACTAGTATTACTCAGTAGCCTCATTAATTGACCTAACTCAGAGAGCTCATCTCTACTAGAAGTTCCAAAGTAAACTACATGGAGAATAGCGAGTAGACATTTTCAATCAAAATGAATTTGAATGAATGCTACTCTATTTCTGGTCCAATCTCTGATTATGTTGATATAGAATTTGTTACGCTTAGAAAGATAGTATACTTTGCTTTAAAGAAAGATATTTTCCTTTAACTAGTAAAGACACAAGATTGTTTGTTCTAAATGACACACATTTTCTTTTTCAGTAACTATAGCTGTTTCTAAAAAAAAAAAAAAGCATATGTGTAATCACAAAAAACTAGTGGAAAAAATTAGGGTGACAAGAGTATAAAAAATAATCCTCATCATCCAACTCCTGAAAAATCAAGAACATTCTGTACAAAAGCAAAGATGATTGCAATTAAGAAACAATGTGAAATCTAAGAAAACCCATGAACCTCCTCTAACCTATTAAAGCCAGCATTTCAAACAATATTTCTGGTAGAAATCAAAAGGGGGGCCCTGGAGCTATACTGTCAGTGTAATTTTTAAGCAGCTTAAAAAATTCATTTAAAGTTCCTATTAAATAGACATTTAACTCTATAGATGGATGTAATCCAGTAAACTCTGTAAATGGATAAATATTTCTCAAAAACTAACCTGACTCTCTCTGTATGTCTCCAGATTTTTCTTTCTGCTGATCCAAAAAGGACATTTTAAGAGACATACATTTTGAAAATGGATTTTTCCAGTTTTAGGATACAGAACTATATTATAATCCCTATTTTTTTTATACAAGTGAATTTGTTTCATACATGTCTCTGATCCTTTTAAATGGTATTTGGCATACATACAGCCTTCACTTCTTATGGCTGCCTTCCTTAAGTCAGTGTCCAATTCAGGAGTTGAAGGCAGAGAGAAGATGCGCGAGGGAGACTCAGATCCAGAACAATTTTCCAAGAGTAAGTAACCTCTCTCCCAGGAGAGATTTAGTAATCCTCTGCAGGGTCATGACCCCTGGAGGCACTGCAGTCCTATTCTGGGCTTCCACCTTGATCTCTGGGTGAAGACTGCCTAAGCACAGGCTGGCTGTTTATGACCTTCTTCCTGAAGGTGCCTCGATACTAGTGGCAGCCATCTGGATGTGCTCACAGATCGGGAGCAGCTGCAGGATGTCTGAATACTCAACAGGACCCACAGCTGTTAGGAAGGAGCAAAGGGTGGTTAAGTTCCTCTGCTTCCAGACACACCCTGGATTTCTTTTTCTTCCTGGCTCACACAAAAATGAGGAACAGAACATCTGTCTTCACCTTTGCCTTTCCCCCTTTCTGGGGGCACTGATGCCCTCCATGGAAGGAGTCTTCAAGGCCAGTGCCAGAGAAGTGACCTCTTCTTTTCCTGCACCTCCCTGTTGTCTCTTTAAATCTCTCTGTTTGTGCTCTAATATTTTATAGAGGGGTTATAAGCTGCCAGTTGTGACAACTGAAATGGTTCCTCAAATGATCCTTTTCTCTTTATGTCAGGCCTTCCTTAATCTACAGCAAAACAGTAGAGATGTTAGTGTCTCCCCAAAATGGAGAAAAAAGGGAATGATTCATCTGAATCTTATCATTTGAATTTTTTAAAAAATCCCTAAATTATAGATCAGAGCGTATAAAATCGGCCCCTCTGGTAGCTCAGATGGTAAAGAATCTGCCTGCAAGTGGGTTTGATCCCTGGGTTGGGAAGATCCCCTGGAGGAGAGCATGGCAACCCACTCCAGTATTCTTGCCTAGGGAATCCCCATGGACAAAGAAGCCTGGCGGTCCATAGTCCATGGGGTCGCAAAGAGTTGGACACGACTGAGTGACTGAACACACAGCATATATAATAGTCTCCTTAAGGAAAGTGCTAGCACGCAGTCAAACTGCACTAGGAATTGAATCCAGGAATTGATTACATTCTTTCCATGGTCATGGTATCATGTTTGTATTATTACTGTATACAATCAGGTTTCAAGCAAATATTTTGATTTCAAATGAACAACTTGACTGCTGATGTTATAGATGGGTGTACACAGATGGGGTTTAGAAAGACCAATGCAAGACCTGCACATACTGAACAGAGATCATGGGCTTAGCTGTTCCACAGAATTCAGCTGAAATGTGTCTGCTACAGTTCCAGGTACATGACTATAGATGTTGCTTAACACAACTTTCTTGGCTTCAGTTCCGCATTTATAAAATGGGGATAATTTACCTAGTTAGAGAGTTCTGAAGGCTGTATTTAAAAAATGTAATGTGCTTGGCATCATGCCTGAATTAGAGCAGGTTCATAGTAGGTTTCCAGAAAATTGCCACTACTGTTATTGTTTTGTCATCGGTGTCTAGACCGTGATGAGTAACTTCTTCAAATGAACTACTAGATATGAGCAACACATTGCAGAGGTTAAGAGCCTGGGTCCTACAGTCAGTTATCCTGTGTTCAATTTCCTACTTAGTTACTTGCTTTGTTACCTTGGGCAAATAACTTCTCTAAACTTCAACCTTTTCAGTGATAAATGGAAAAGATAATAGTTTCTGGGTTACTTTTGGAATGAATGTCATATTAACATAATGGTAAATTAATTTCTGTCAAGTGCACAATAAATGTTACCTATGATTACTTTTTTGCTACTATTTGTTTTACCCTAAAATTGAGACATATTATCTGTAGCCTTCTTTGGAATTATTTTGATAGGATTCATAAAAAAGAGTGAAACCAAACTTACATAGCCCTGATGTATAAGAACTTCCGTATTAATTTAGGGAAAAAAAAAATGTGGGAAAAAAAATTCACTGGCTTAGTAACATTAAACTGAGAAGCCTCACTTTAGTGGGAAGGACAGGGACCTGGCAGTCAGGGAACCTCTGTTACGGGCCCAAGTCTGCCAATAATCAGCAATGTGGCTTTGACCAAGTCATTTAATATCACAAGGCCTTAATATCCTCATCTGTAAAATAAGGCAATTTTGACAGATGATCTCTAAGGTTGACTCTTCTCTAAATCTGATCTAACAAGGCTTATCATTCAGCTTTGGCTCTCTAAGAAGAAAATGTGGTGCTCTAAGTGGGAAGAGAATAAGGGAATAACATAAAGAATGGTCCTTCTTGTCCTCCTGATCCATGATAATTTTTTTTTCTCAGTTGATGTAATAGTTGGCTTTTTTAAAAGTTTCCCCCTAAAAAGACCAGATGCTATGATTTCATCAACCACAAACAAATGGGGCAGGGCTGGTGAGGTCCTGGGAAAATGAACACAATTCCTGGAAAACAAAGTTTATATCCTAACTAGTTGTCCCAAAAGGACTAGATGGACTCATACCCATTAGCACTTTGAAATCAAACAATTTATGATTATTATAAATTTTCTATCTAGCTTAGTATTATATTTAAATTGTTAACACCAGATAACTTACATTAACTTATCTTTCTTTTGGATTTTTATGTGAGGTATCAATCAACCATGATTATTCTCTGGGTCTGTAGAGAACATGTTTGGCCACTAACATGATGACTATACACCAAGCGACACTACTTTCAAATATTCAACTATTTTCTGGCCAAAAATCAATTTAAAGAATATAAGCTAAATCAACCATTCTCTTCTATTTTTGGCAGTAATTCAAAAGTGCAATTTCTCTCACAGTTTAGGACATGAGCATCTTTTCATAAGTAATTACCAACATGTAAAAACTTTCCAGTGGCTCAATACACGGACTCGTAAGTGGTGTCAAGCTTACAAATCTATTATCCTTTGCTTTAACTCATTTTTCCTGAATGATATTATGGTTTAAAGCAGAGCAAACGTCTGGTGGAAACAAAGCGGGGGAGGGCATGTTCATGTTACAATATAGAAAGCCAGGTACTAAAAACACACTGTGAGTCTTACACCATTTAATGCAGTAGGTACTAACCAAGAAAGAGGAGAGTTCTATGTTATAACTCAGGAGAGAACCACTCGAGCCAAACAGTTTATTTAACATTAATTTGTATTATGGTGATGTTGTATAAATATTTAATAACAAATATAGCCCATGCATCAACCAATACCCAGAGAATAGTTCTGGCAGTAGCACTCAAGGGAGCTTAAGGACAGTAGCTATTTATTAACTTATATTAAACATTTCAATATAAGCACATCAATAATGCACTGGGGAATATAAGGTCTGGCACTAAATTTGAGAAACTTCTAGAGGCAAGAATGATGAAAGATCAGTAGTTGTACTTGTTAAAAATAAAATCCCAATACTATACAATTCCCAGTAATGCTCAATCACGTTCTTTACCTGGTATGTCTTTATCGCCTGAGAAATTCCTTGCTAATTTCTATGCTCAAGGCATCATCACATGCCAGATACATTTTCTGATCCCTCCCTTAACCCCCACATTACACCCCCCATCCAAAATTAGGCTAAATGTCTGCCTCTGTAGCGCCAATATATTTTCTATCACATTTGCGAGGACAACAAACTAAATGTACTTTTTCCCTATGTGTCCCTCTTCCTTAGCCCTAAGCTTAGTTAGTAAACAAGAATTTTCATCACATACAAGCAGGAAATGCATGTTTTGTACCATTCCTTGTCTCGGAACAAAGTAGATCCCTCAATAAGTATTTGCAGCAGGAATAAATCCCCCAGAGAGCTTTTAAAAATTTACATCCCCAGGTTCC
This sequence comes from Capra hircus, assembly GCF_001704415.2. Taxonomy (NCBI): domain Eukaryota; kingdom Metazoa; phylum Chordata; class Mammalia; order Artiodactyla; family Bovidae; genus Capra; species Capra hircus. Next base: position 6,138 of record NW_017190527.1, on the reverse strand, counting down.
ATCCCTGAAGATTTTGATGCACTTTTAATAAGCACCCTAAGTGATTCTGGTGTAAATGGCCCAGAAATCTTCGTATTCTCAGAACCTAAATCTGTTATATTTAGCATGTCATTGATTTTTCAACCATTTAGGTTAATTTTTCGGGTTGCAATAAAAATACCACCAACTCCCTGGCTTAAGCAACAGAAATTTATTGCCTGTCAGTTCTGGAGGCTATATGTCTGAAACAGATGTCAGCAGGTGAGTTTCTTCTGAGGGTTGAGAGTGAGGGATGTGTCCAAGGATTCTCTCCTTGGCTTATGAATGGCTGACTTTATGCTTACCTGGTGTTCTCCCAGTATTCATGTTTTTGTCCAAAGTTCTGTTTTATAAAGACATATTGGATTAGAGTCCCACTCTAGTGAATTTATCTTAATTAACTGCATCTGCAATAATCCTATTTCCAAGTAAAGTCACTTTGGAGGGACTGGAGTTTAAGTCTTCAACATATCAATTTGGAGAAAGGGGTTACAATTCAATCCACAGTATGGTTTATTTATTTTCCAATTCTCTGACTTCTCTCCCACAAGAGATGTGTTAGAGTACACAGAATATACGAAAAACTCTGAGGTCTGCTAATTTTGCTATGTCACTATTAGCTAAAATGTGATGTTGACATTACACATATACTTTGATTTAACAAGAGCTATGTTCTTCAAAGTTTGGGGTGAAGGTTGGCAATTTGTGTTTTAAAGGCACATTAGTTCAGTTCAGTTCAGTCAGTCGCTCAGTCGTGTCCGACTCTCTGCGACCCCATGAATCGCAGCACGCCAGGCCTCCCTGTCCATCACCATCTCCCGGAATTCACTCAAACTCACATCCATCAAGTTGGTGATGCCATCCAGCCATCTCATCCTCTGTCATCCCCTTTTCCTCCTACCCCCAATCCCTCCCAGGGTCAGAGTCTTTTCCAATGAGTCAACTCTTCGCAAGAGGTGGCCAAAGTACTGGAGTTTCAGCTTTAGCATCAGTCCTTCCAAAAACACCCAGGGCTATCTCCTTCAGAATGGACTGGTTGGATCTCCTGGCAGTCCAAGGGACTCTCAAGAGTCTTCTCCAACACACAGTTCAAAAGCATCAATTCTTTGGCGCTCAGCTTTCTTCACAGTCCAACTCTCACATCCATACATGACCACTGGAAAAACCATAGCCTTGACTAGAAAGACCTCTGTTGGCAAAGTGATGTCTCTGATTTTGAATATGCTATCTAGGTTGGTCATAACTTTTCTTCCAAGGAGTAAGCGTCTTTTCATTTCATGGCCGCAGTCACCATCTGCAGTGATTTTGGAGCCCAAAAAGATAAAGTCTGACACTGTTTCCACGCTTTCCTCATCTATTTCCCATTAAGTGATGGGACCAGATGCCATGATCTTCGTTTTCTGAATGTTGAGCTTTAAGCCAACTTTTTCACTCTCCTCTTCACTTTCTGCCTTAAGGGTGGTGTCATCTGCATATCTGAGGTTATTGAGATTTCTCCCAGCAATCTTGATTCCAGCTTGTGCTTCTTCCAGCCCAGCATTTCTCATGATGTACTCTGCATAGAAGTTAAATAAGCAGGGTGACAATATACAGCCTTGACGTACTCCTTTTCCTATTTGGAACCAGTCTGTGGTTCCATGTCTAGTTCTAACTGTTGCTTCCTGACCTGCATACAGGTTTCTCAAGAGGCAGGAGAGGTGGTCTGATATTCCCATCTCTTTCATAATTTTCCACAGTTTATTGTGATCCACACAGTCAAAGGCTTTGGCATAGTCAATAAAGCAGAAATAGATGTTTTTCTGGAACTCTCTTGCTTTTTCTATGATCCAGCAGATGTTGGCAATTTGATCTCTGGTTCCTCTGCCTTTTCTAAAACCAGCTTGAACATCTGGAAGTTCATGGTTCATGTATTGCTGAAGCCTGGCTTGGAGAATTTTGAGCATTACTTTACTAGCGTGTGATGCCAATTAAAGTCTCTCTCTGCAAAACTCTTTTTTGCAAAGTTAGAATCTTCCTGTTAAAATAATTATTCTCTAATGTACTGATCTTGAAATATCTGAGGATTTTCTGGAAGCAGGGCATTTTTAGGAGAACCAGAAGCATACAATTATTCTATGGTGTAGACAGACTGATATGAGGAAAATTTGGGGACCTACACCTTGAGAGAGTCTTCTGAATAGAAAACAGAAAGTGCAGACTACAGGCGAATCTGTGATAATGAACTAGAGTAGAAAGAGAAGTTTCACAGCAAACTACAATTGTGTGTCCCAAAGATTAAACTTCAAAATTGAGGAACCAAAGTTTACAAATAAAACCCTGAATCTTCTATTTAAGATGATGGTGAGGGTCTAAATTCCAAATTAATCTAACATATTTATTGAGTGCACAATGTATTAGAGGCTTTGATTGATATAGGAAGACACAGACTTTCCTTCTAAGAAGTCACAGTCAAGTTGTAGAGATGAATGTGAAAATAAGTAACTCTGATGAAAGTCAGACTGTATTAGGGGTTATAACTGGTAACTGTGGTCTTGAGAGGCTTCTAATTTTTAGATATATTGTTCCACAGTTCTTATATTTTCATATTAGGTTTACATATCCCAATTCTTCTTTCCTTCCTTTTTGTTTCACCCTTGTTTCTTCATTTTTTTCAGCTGTTCAATATTATGACTCATACTTATTTAAAATAGTTTCCCAAACTACCTTTCAATTTTTCAGTATTTTTATTGAGTTTGCATTAATCTAATACCGCTCTATAGGTTTGTACTCAACCTCTGTACATCAGTTTCTCCATACCATAATTGTATCTCCCACAAATCATCACGTTGAACTTCAAAAGAACTAAAGCTCTGGCATATTATCTGGCACTAAAGAGTAGTTGTTCTCCCTTCTTTTAGAGGTTCTGGATATTTGTTATAAATTATTCCTAAGCATTTTATATTTCTCTTGCTATTACAGTGGCAGCTTTGGAAAAATTTTTCTAATGGGAGTTTTTGGAATGGAGTGAACTTTACTGTTGCGTTGTCGTGATTTCATATAACTGCAAATATTCACAGAAGTTAAATGGGTATTTCTAGATGCCTTTCATGCTGTGTTAATGACCTGCCATGCTATTACTTCTGCTTTAGGTCAGCTTTTTTACTATTCAAATAAGAACTTATTACATAACCAACTTCTACATATTACTAAACAAAGGAATACCAGCATTCAATATTTTTACCCACATTAGAGGAAGTCACCCAATAAATTGGGTTGGATTCTACATATGTGAAGAGGATGTGAATCACAGTAATATTTTGTAGTTGTTCCAAATGACCAACTGTATTTTGACAGCATTTCCATTACATGTCATCTGATTCATCAATAGATTGTAACCAGATTATATAACTATAAATTCTCAGAAAATGCTTTTAGTGATGATAATACAATATTCCCACAGAAAAAGATACGACATTCTCCTGAGCAAGGTCCTCTGACTTAAAGGATTTCAGTGGTTCTAACAGATTCAGGTTGACAGGCAAGCATGTATGACTGCTGAATGTTGCAAAGGTAATTAAATCATGCAGCACAAGACAACACAGTTTTGAAGCTGTATTTACATAAATTACAACAAAATAAAATGGAGAACTTAAGCCTTTTTTAAAAGAAAGCCCACCCATCTCTCTGCATTTGCTTACATTATTTGACTCCATCATCACTTCCCTTTATATATTTCAGTTTTAGAAACATAATGAGGTATAGGTCGGTTTACTGTCTGTGTTAAACCATAACTCTTCTGCTCATCTTTGAGAAATACAGTCAAAGGCAAATAGCCACTTACCTCCTCTCTTTCAGGAACTTCTGGGCCATGCTTGGATGAATCACACGGCCATTCTTTTCACCCATGCAGAAAAAAATAGAAGAGGCTGGGTTTCAATGAAGATGAATACTTATGTGAGGCCTCCGAAACACTGCTAAAGCTACTAAAATTCTATTCAGCGTAGGTATATTTTCCAGTATAAAAAAGGAAACTCACTTAGTGAACAAAGACTAAAAATCTTGGAAAGAATCATAGAATTTGTAAAAGAAAATTGTTACCAAGTTCTTACCTTTAAGTAAGATTTAGGTGAAAGGAAAAGGGCTTTGGGTTTTTAGAGTCAGCAACCTGTATTCAACGTGCCTTTGTGAGCAGGAATGTGGACCATCAGAATTTCCATATGCTGCCAGTGAGCACGTACATTGATATAACCACTTTGGAAAACTGTTTAGCAATTAAAAATAAGATTTTTAAGGCAAACCCTATGACACAGTAATTATATATGTCCAAAAGAAATGTATATATCTATGCATGTGTGTACAAAAATGTTCATAGCAGTACTACTTATTATAGCTAAAAAGTGGAAATTACCCAAATGTTCACTAATGGTAGAACGGATAAACAAATTGTGGTATATTCACACTATGAAATATTACGCAGTAAGGAGAATGACCAAACTAAACTGCATGTAACAAGATCAATGAATTATCCAAATGTAACATTGAAAGAAAGAAGCCAGACATGAAAGAGTATATATGATTCAATCTGTATAAATTTCTGAGTCAAAACTAATGTAAATTAAACTATTTTGATGTGACAATCACAAGGAAGTCAAGCTACCCTTGTGGGGAGGAGGTAGAAGAGTGAGTGAAAGTAAGCACCAGGGTGGCTTCTGAGACTCCAGTAATGTTCTACTTCTTGATCCAGAAGCTGGTTTCACAGTGTGTCCCCACTGTGAAAATCCAACAAGCAGCACTTCTGACTTATGAACTGTATACTACATATGCTATACTTAAATAAAAGTTAGAGATGAATAATTATACAAATTTTCAAAACTTGCTCCACTGCTTACATGATGCTAAAAACTTACACCTGTGAAGGCCTATTCCTCATATGAGATATCTACCTCATATTTGCTATAATCATGAAACAACTTAGCACAACAGTAGATGCTCAATAAATGTTAACTTCCCTTTTCCACTTTCATATGATCCCTGGCTCCTATTTAGGAATGGAAATGTAGGTAAAAGCTCAGAGCCAAATCCTGCAGCATAAATAATGGAAATAACTGTTAACCAAATACAGATAAAGTTTTGACTGAAAAAGAGGCTTCCAGTCTGCCTTGGAAGGTCAGTCAATCAGGATAGGGAGAAAGCTCCAGGATAATCTCAAAGACAGCAGTAAAGATCAAAGGAAATTAATTTGAGTTAATCACAATAGCCAAGTTCATCAACAAGTCAAAATCAGATCACCCCCAAGTTTAACATTTGCACGATTGTTATCATTTACAGATTCTTTCCTAATATAGTCTCCAATTTACAGTTTGTTTGCATAAAGTTAATTTGTAAATGGCTTTTTTTAGTGTGCATTATACTTTTATTTCCACTAAAAACAAGATTACAGCTGGTGGTTATTCTCTCAGACTAGTCCTCAAAATGTACTTAATGTTTAATATTACCTGAACTTCTAACACAAACCTATAAAGTGCTTCTAGGAGAAAGAATAATACAAGTTCCAACTTGAAACAACATCTCTATTTCTCTGCATGATCCCCTTCTATTGTTGTGGGTCCAGGATTATGAAGTGGGAACATCAACAATCAGGCTGAGTTTGTAAGTTAAGCAAAAAATCGACACTTCCCAGGGGTTGGTGACTCACTGACAAAAGAAACAGATTTGAGGTCGAGAAGTTGAAACTGCAGTGACTCATGAACAGAGTGGGAAATAGATGTTTGAAGTCCTTCATACTCTTCATGCATGTGATGTCAGATAACTCTTCACAGAACACAAACACTTGTGAGCCTCAGGAGAGATATGTGGTGCAGAATCACGAAGGATTCAAGATCTGTGAGCCAGGAGTAGTGCTGTGTCTTCTAGTTTCAAAGAGGAAGACCTCTGAGATGTTCTTCCTGAATTAGTTTAATTTGTATATACATATATATACATATATTTTACATAAATCCCTGAATATGATATTATATATTTGACTTTCTTTAGTAATCTTATATTTTGCTTTTTTTTCAGGTAACTTTTACCTCTCCTCCTTTTCATGCAAATCAGCCATTACAGATAGGTCAACAAAAGCATGGTAATACATTATATTTT
>NW_017190526.1:0-11249 GCF_001704415.2 Capra hircus | reverse complement strand
GGGCCTAAGACCTTGTGTGGAGTCGGCCGGAACCTGAGATTCCTCTCCAGTGCTGACATGGATCTTGGGTACTTCTGGAGTCTCCCCAGGGTCAGTCCTCGTCTCGAGTGGGGCATGCACGTGCGCTTTCCTCCCGAGCTGTAGCAGCAGTGTCACTCTTCCCTTCACGTGGATCAAGGGATCTGTGTCTTTCCCTCGAGGCTTTCCCGAGGCTTTCCCACGAGGCTTTCCCACAGGGCTGTCCCACGTGCCACGCGGTGTGAGTCATCCTCGGCTTGAAAGTCGAGCAGTGCAGGGAAAACAGGTTTCCCTGGAATGGACTGAGACATCTGGGGGACTCTGGGAATGGGGCTGACCTGGAGTTCCTCTCGCCTTTCCTGTGGAGAGCGCCTCCTCTTGAGATGCGACGGGAAACGCTAGGAATTCTTTCCCGACCACGCAGGAAAGGATCCCTCCTCTCGAGCTAGCAGGCGGAAACGGGGCCACTCTGGATATGGGCGGACTCTCGTTTCTCTGAGTGGAGACGGGTATGTCGGGGAACTTCTTGAGTTGCAGCAAGGGTGTGAAGGACCCTTTGGAAGTTCCAGAGATAAGGTGTGATTAGCCTCGAGATACCTCAGCGGAAATGGGCCTCAGTCGCCTGGAGGGAGAACCTCCTGGATTTTCTCGAGTTGCGGCTGGTGCTCTCGACTTATGACGGGAACTCAGGGACCCGTGTGTGGCCTCAGGAAAGGCCAGTCCCCATGCGAGTTGCTCGGGGCCTATCGGGATTCCTCTCCCGTCGATGCTGGGTCCTAAGACCTTGTGTGGACTCAGTGCCAGAACCTGAGATTCCTCTCCAGTGCCGACATGGATCTTGGGTTACTTCTGGATTCTCCCCAGGGCAGTCAGTCCTCGTCTCGAGTGGGGGCATGCACGTGCGCTTTCCTCCCGAGCTGTAGCAGCAGTGTCGCGCTTCCCTTCGCGTGGATCAAGGGATCTGTGTCTTTCCCTCGAGGCTTTCCCACGAGGCTTTCCCACAGGGCTGTCCCACGTGTCACCGTGGTGTGAGTGGATCCCGCTTGAAAGTCGAGGCAGTGCAGGGAAAACAGGTTTCCCTGGAATGGACTGAGACATCCAGGGGACTTTGGGAATGGGGCTGAGACTGGAGTTCCTCTCGCCTTTCCTGTGGAGAGCACCTACACTTGAGATGAGACGGGAACGCTAGGAATTCTTTCCCGACCACGCAGGGAAAGGATACCTCCTCTCGAGCTAGCAGGCGGCGGAACGGGGCCACTCTGGATATGGCGGGACCCTTGGATCCTCTTGAGTGGAGACGGGTATGTCTGGGAACTTCTTGAGTTGCAGCAAGGGTGTGAAGGACCCTTTGGAAGTTCCAGAGTTAAAGTGTGATTAGCCCCTTGTTGCCTCAGAGGAAATGGGCCTCATCTCGCCTGGATTGGAGAACCTCCTGGATTTTCTCGAGTTGCGGCAGGTGCTCTCGACTTACGATGGGGACCTCAGGGACCCGCTCTGGTGGCCTCAGGAAAGGCCAGTCCCCATGCGAATTGCTCGGGGCCTCTCGGGATTCCTCTCCCGTCGATTCCGGGGTCTAAGACCTTGTGTGGAGTCGGTGCCGGAACCTGAGATTCCTCTCCAGTGCTGACATGGATCTTGGGGTACTTCTGGAGTCTCCCCAGGGGAGTCAGTCCTCATCTCGAGTGGGGCATGCACTTGCGCTTTCCTCTCGAGCTGTAGCAGCAGTGTCACGCTTCCCTTCACGTGGATCAAGGGATCTGTGTCTTTCCCTCGAGGCTTTCCCACGAGGCTTTCCCACAGGATGTCCCACGTGCCACCGTTGTGTGAGTCGATCCTCGGCTTGAAAGTCGAGGCAGTGCAGGGAAAACAGGTTTCCCTGGAATGGACTGAGACATCTGGGGGACTTTGGGAATATGGCACGACCCTGGAGTTCCTCTCGCCTTTCCTGTGGAGAGCGCCTCCTCTTGAGATGCGACGGGAACGGGAATTCTTTCCCGACACGCAGGTAAGGATCCCTCCTCTCGAGCTAGGAGGAGGAAACGGGGCTCCTCTGGATGTGGCGGGGAACTCTCTGCTTCCTCTCGAGTAGAGACGGGTATGTCGGGGAACTTCTTGAGTTGCAGCAAGGGTGTGAAGGACCCTTTGGAAGTTCCAGAGGTAAGGTGTGATTAGCCTCGAGATACCTCAGCGGAAATGGGCCTCATGTCGCCTGGAGGGAGAACCTCCTGGATTTTCTCGAGTTGCGGCAGGTGCTCTCGACTTACGACGGGGACCTCAGGGACCCACTCTGGTGGCCTCAGGAAAGGCCAGTCCCCATGCGAGTTGCTCGGGGCCTCTCGGGATTCCTCTCCCGTCGATGCCGGGGCCTAAGACCTTGTGTGGAGTCAGTGCCGGAACCTGAGGATTCCTCTCCAGTGCCGACATGATCTTCGGGACTTCTGGAGTCTCCCCAGAGGCGTAAGTCCTCGTCTCGAGTGGGGCATGCACGTGCTTTTCTCCCGAGCTGTAGCAGCAGTGTCACGCTTCCCTTTTCGTGGATCAAGGGATCTGTGGCTTTCCCTCTAGACTTTCCCATGAGGCTTTCCCACGAGGCTTTCCCAAAGGGCTTTCCCACATGACACGGTGGTGTGAGTCGATCCTCCGCTTAAAATCGAGGCAGTGAAGGGAAAACAGTTTTCCCTGGAATGGACTGAGACATCTGGGGGACTCAGGGAATGGTGGCACGACCCTGGAGTTCCTCTCGCCTTTCCTGTGGAGAGCGCCTCCTCTTGAGATGCGACGGGAACGCCGGGAATTCTTTCCTGACCACGCAGGAAAGTATCCTCCTCTCGAGCTAGCAGGCGGAAACGGGGCCACTCTGGATATGGGCGGACTCTCGGATTCCTCTTGAGTGGACACGGGTATGTCGGGGAACTTCTTGAGTTGCAGCAAGGGTGTGAAGGACCCTTTGGAAGTTCCAGAGTTAAAGTGTGATTAGCCCCTAGTTGCCTCAAGGAAATGGGCCTCATCTCGCCTGGAGGGGAGAACCTCCTGGATTTTCTCGAGTTGCGGCAGGTGCTCTCGACTTACGACGGGGACCTCAGGGATCCGCTCTGGTGGCCTCAGGAAAGGCCAGTCCCCATGCGAGTTGCTCGGGGCCTCTCGGGATTCCTCTCCCGTCGATGCTGGGGCCTAAGACCTTGTGTGGAGTCAGTGCCGGAACCTGAGGATTCCTCTCCAGTGCCGACATGGATCTTGGGACTTCTGTTGTCTCCCCAGGGCGTAAGTCCTCGTCTCGAGTGGGGCATGCACGTGCGCTTTCCTCCGAGGTGTAGCAGCAGTGTCACGCTTCCCTTCGCGTGGATCAAGGGATCTGTGGCTTTCCCTCTAGACTTTCCCATGCTTTCCCACGAGGCTTTCCCACAGGGCTTTCCCACGTGCCACGGTGTGTGAGTCGATCCTCGCCTTGAAAGTCGAGGCAGTGCAGGGAAACCAGGTTCCCTGGAATGGACTGAGACATCTGGGGACTCTGGAATGGTGGCACGAACATGGAGTTCCTCTCGCTTTTCCTCTGGAGAGCGCCTCCTCTTGAGATGTGAGGGAACACCGCGAATTCTTTCCCATCACGCAGGGAAAGGATCAAACCTCTCGAGCTAGGAGGCGGAAACGGCTCCTCTTAATGTGTGCGGCACTTTACTGCTTCCTCTCGAGTGGAGACGGGTATGTCGGGGAACTTCTTGAGTTGCAGCAAGGGTGTGAAGGACCCTTTGGAAGTTCCAGAGTAAGGTGTGATTAGCCTCGAGATACCTCAGCGGAAATGGGCCTCATGTCGCCTGGAGGGAGAACCTCCTGGATTTTCTCGAGTTGCGGCAGGTGCTCTCGTCTTACGACGGGGACCTCAGGGACCCACTCTGGTGGCCTCAGGAAAGGCCAGTCCCCATGCGAGTTGCTCGGGGGCCTCTCGGGATTCCTCTCCCGTCGATGCCGGGGCCTAAGACCTTGTGTGGAGTCAGTGCCGGAACCTGAGGATTCCTCTCCAGTGCCGACATGGATCTTCGGGGACTTCTGGAGTCTCCCAGAGGCGTAAGTCCTCGTCTCGAGTGGGGGCATGCACGTGTGCTTTTCTCCCGAGCTGTAGCAGCAGTGTCACGCTTCCCTTTTTCGTGGATCAAGGGATCTGTGGCTTTCCCTCTAGACTTTCCCATGAGGCTTTCCCACGAGGCTTTCCCACAGGCTTTCCCACGTGACACGGTGGTGTGAGTCGATCCTCGGCTTAAAATCGAGGCAGTGAAGGGAAAACAGTTTTCCCTGGAATGGACTGAGACATCTGGGGGACTCAGGGAATGGTGGCACAACCCTGGAGTTCCTCTCGCCTTTCCTGTGGAGAGCGCCTCCTCTTGAGATGCGACGGGAACGCCGGAATTCTTTCCTGACCACGCAGAGAAAGTATCCCTCCTCTCGAGCTAGCAGGCGGAAACGGGGCCACACTGGATATGGCGCGGACTCTCTTCCTGAGTGGGGACGGGTATGTCGGGGAACTTCTTGAGTTGCAGCAAGGGTGTGAAGGACCTTTGGATGTTCCAGAGGTTATGTGTGATTAGCCTCGACACGCCTCAGCAGAAATGGCCTCATCTCGCCTGCAGGGGAGAACCTCCTGGATTTTCTCGAGTTGCGGCAGGTGCTCTCGACTTACGACGGGGACCTCAGGATCCGCTCTGGTGGCCTCAGGAAAGGCCAGTCCCCATGCGAGTTGCTCGGGGGCCTCTCGGGATTCCTCTCCGTCGATGCCGGGGCCTAAGACCTTGTGTGGACTCAGTGCCAGAACCTGAGAATTCCTCTCCAGTGCCGACATGGATCTTGGGTACTTCTGGATTCTCCCCAGGGCAGTCAGTCCTCGTCTCGAGTGGGGGCATGCACGTGCGCTTTCCTCCCGAGCTGTAGCAGCAGTGTCGCGCTTCCCTTCGCGTGGATCAAGGGATCTGTGTCTTTCCCTCGAGGCTTTCCCACGAGGCTTTCCCACAGGGCTGTCCCACGTGTCACCGTGGTGTGAGTGGATCCTCGGATTGAAAGTCGAGGCAGTGCAGGGAAAACAGGTTTCCCTGGAATGGACTGAGACATCCAGGGGACTTTGGAATGGGGCTTGAGACTGGAGTTCCTCTCGCCTTTCCTGTGGAGAGCGCCTACACTTGAGATGAGACGGGAACGCCTAGGAATACTTTCCCGACCGCAGCAGAAAGGATACCTCCTCTCGAGCTAGCAGGCGGAATCGGGGCCACTCTGGATATGGGCGGGACCCTTGGATCCTCTTGAGTGGAGACGGGTATGTCTGGGAACTTCTTGAGTTGCAGCAAGGGTGTGAAGGACCTTTGGAAGTTCCAGAGTTTAAGTGTGATTACACCCTTGTTGCCTCAGAGGAAATGGGCCTCATCTCGCCTGGATTGGAGAACCTCCTGGATTTTCTCGAGTTGCGGCAGGTGCTCTCGACTTACGATGGGGACCTCAGGGACCGCTCTGGTGGCCTCAGGAAAGGCCAGTCCCCATGCGAATTGCTCTGGGGCCTCTCGGGATTCCTCTCCCGTAGATTCCGGGGTCTAAGACCTTGTGTGGAGTCGGTGCCGGAACCTGAGGCATTCCTCTCCAGTGCTGACATGGATCTTGGGTACTTCTGGAGTCTCCCCAGGGGAGTCAGTCCTCATCTCGAGTGGGGCTATGCACTTGCGCTTTCCTCGAGCTGTAGCAGCAGTGTCACGCTTCCCTTCACGTGGATCAAGGGATCTGTGTCTTTCCCTCGAGGCTTTCCACGAGGCTTTCCCACAGGGATGTCCCACGTGCCACCGTTGTGTGAGTCGATCCTCGGCTTGAAAGTCGAGGCAGTGCAGGGAAAACAGGTTTCCCTGGAATGGACTGAGACATCTGGGGGACTTTGGGAATATGGCACGACCCTGGAGTTCCTCTCGCCTTTCCTATGGAGAGCGCCTCCTTGAGATGCGACGGGAACGCCGGGAATTCTTTCCCGACCACGCAGGTAAGGATCCCTCCTCTCGAGCTAGGAGGAGAAACGGGCTCCTCTGGATGTGCGGGGAACTCTCGTGCTTCCTCTCGAGTAGAAACGGGTAAGTCGGGGAACTTCTTGAGTTGCAGCAAGGGTGTGAAGGACCCTTTGAAGTTCCAGACGTAAGGTGTGATTAGCCTCGAGATACCTCAGCGGAAATGGGCCTCATGTCGCCTGGAGGGGAGAACCCTCTGGATTTTCTCGAGTTGCGGCAGGTGCTCTCGACTTACAACGGGGACCTCAGGGACCCACTCTGGTGGACCTCAGAAAAGGCCAGTCCCCATGCGAGTTGCTCGGGGCCTCTCGGGATTCCTCTCCCGTCGATGCCGGGGCCTAAGACCTTGTGTGGAGTCAGTGCCGGAACTTGAGGATTTCTCTCCAGTGCCGACATGGATCTTCGGGGACTTCTGTTGTCTCCCCAGAGGCGTAAGTCCTCTGTCTCGAGTGGGGGCATGCACGTGCGCTTTCCTCCCGAGCTGTAGCAGCAGTGTCACGCTTCCCTTCCCATGGATCAAGGGATCTGTGGTTATCACTCGAGCTTTGCCAAGAGGGTTTCCCACGAGGCTTTCCCACAGGGCTGTCCCACGTGCCACCGGTGGTGTGAGTCGATCCTCGGCTTGAAATTCGAGGCAGTGATAGGAAAACAGGTATCCCTGGAACTGGAACTGAGACATCTGGGGGACTCTGGGAATGGTGGCACGACCCTGGAAGTTCCCTCGCCCTTTTCCTGTGGAGAGCGCCTCCTATTAAAATGCGACGGGAACGCCGGGAATTCTTTCCCGACCACGCAGGGAAAGGATCCCTCCTCTCGAGCTAGGAGGCAGAAACGGGGGCTCCTCTGGATGAATGCGGGACTCTCGTGATTCCTCTCGAGTGGAGACCGGTATGTTGGGGAACTTCTTGAGTTGCAGCAAGGGTGTGAAGGACCCTTTGGAAGTTCCAGAGGTTAGGTGTGATTAGCCTCGAGACGCCTCAGCGGAAACGGGCCTCATCTCGCATGGAGGGGAGACCCTCCTGGATTTTCTCGAGTTGTGGCAGGTGCTCTCGACTTACGACGGGGGGACCTCAGGTACCCGCTCTGGTGGCCTCAGGAAAGGTCAGTCCCATGCGAGTTGATCGGGGCCACTCGGGATTCCTCTCCCGTCGATGCCGGTGCCTAAGACCTTGTGTGGAGTCGCTGCCGGAACCTGAGGATTCCTCTCCAGTGCTGACATGAATTTGGGGTTCTTCTGGAGTCTCCCCAGGGGAGTCAGTTCCTCGTCTCGAATTGGGGCATGCACGTGCGATTTCCTCTCGAGCTGTAGCAGCAGTGTCACGTTCCCTTCGCGTGAATCAGGGATCTGTGGCTTTCCCTCGAGGCTTGCCCAGAGGCTTTCCCACAGGGCTGTCCCACGTGCCACCGTGGTGTGAGTCGATCCTCGGCTTGAAAGTCGAGGCAGTGCCGGGGAAAACAGGTTTCCCTGCAATGGACTGAGACATCTGGGGGACTCTGGGAATGGTGGCACGACTGTGGAGTTCCTCTCGGCCTTTCCTGTGGAGAGCGCCTCCTCTTGAGATGCGACGGAAACGCAGGGGAATTCTTTTCCCGACCACGCAGGGGAAGGATCCCTCCTCTCGAGCTAGGAGGCGGAAAAGGGGCTCCTCTGGATGAGGGCGGGACTCTTGTGCTTCCTCTCGAGTGGAGACGGGTATGTCGGGGAACTTCTTGAGTTGCAGCAAGGGTGTGAAGGACCCTTTGGAAGTTCCAGAGGTTAGGTGTGATTAGCCTCGATCGCCTCAGGGGAAATGGGCCTCATCTCGCCTGGAGGGGAGAACCTCCTGGATTTTCTCGAGTTGCGGCAGGTGCTCTCGACTTACGACGGGGACCTCAGGGACCCGCTCTGGTGGCCTCAGGAAAGGCCAGTCCCCATGCGAGTTGCTCGGGCCTCTCGGGATTCCTCTCCCGTCGATGCCGGGGCCTAAGACTGCCGGGAGCCAGTGTGAGGAATCCCGCCCGTGACAAGGTTATGAGGAAGGAAGCTGACATAAGCAAGGCGTGCTCAGACTTCAGGGACCCCTCTGGAAATTTTTAAGCATGTACCCCAACAAAAATCTGCCGTTTTTTGTTGATCTGCTTTTTTCACTCTTTCTGACCTTTTCTGGAAAAAGTCAATTCAGGGCGTTAGTCTTCTGCATTTGAAAGAGTGTTTCAATCCAAAAACCCTCTGATGGCTTTCTAGCCTGCCTGTAGGACTCGTACAGCTGTGCTTGTGATTGTTTGAGGCCTCCTGACCGCAGGAGGCACAGGAAGCTTAAAACATCCTAGGAATGCAGGAGCTTCCGAGGAGTCAAAATCTTTAGAATGGGACTGATTAAAAGTTTCATTTTTTAGGTCAATGCTTGCTGCCAAAATTTTCATATCCTTTATTTTTAGATATAGTTGGTATATAGAAAAACAAGTAGTAGACCTGGTATTAGCAACATTAGATCTTTGAGTTAAGTACCTTCTTTGTTATAACCCACTGCACGCTTTGTTTATTAGAGATGTATCTTTAATGCTCTAAGGAGATTCAGATTAAAGAAAAACACTTCAGGGGAAACAAAATTAACATTCATTAAGGAAGAGAGCCAAAAAGTGTTAACAAGCCTCTTGGCCAGAAGATAATGTAAATCACCTGAGACATTTTGTATACAAAATGATATACAGAAATAATCTGGGTTGTGAATGCTACATAATTTTGTGTTATCCATTGATCTCCATGTTTTATATCTAAAAGTATTAAAAGGCCTTCTGAACAATAAAGGAGGAGGCCAGGGGCCGGGGGCCAGTTTCTCGGACCAGCTTCTCGAACTAGTCTCTCAGCCTGGTTTCATGGGACTCTGGCTCCCCCCGTGTCTTTCTCTCTCTTTCTCTTCCTCTAACTTTCCTTCTCTCTTGCTCTTTACTTTAACTTCAGGCTGAATCTCCCACCTCGAGTGCGGAGGCTCGCCAGGTCTACTTACTTGCCCTGGCTGCTAAGACCCGCACGAAAGGGAGCTTAAGGCGAGGCACCTTAGATATCAAGCGGGGCGCCGGTGGCCCAACGTAGGTGGTGGCAAATTCCTTGCTCTGGAATTTTATTGGCCTTCCGCGTAAACCAAGCTATTCAGCCCTCTTCCTCCACTTAATCTTCTTACTACACTATAGTTTCCTAATCTAATCTTACATTAATAAATAAACAAGTCTTTCCACGCCAACGCCATCCACCCTTCGAATTCCCTGGATCCACCAGGCTGGACCCCGGCATAAGACCTTGTGTGGAGTCAGTGCCGGAACCTGAGGATTCCTCTCCAGTGCTGACATGGATCTTAGGGTACTTCTGGAGTCTCCCCAGGGGAGTCAGACTTCGTCGCGAGTGGGGGCATGCACATGTGCTTTCCTCCCGAGCTGTAGCAGCAGTGTCATGCTCCCCTTCGCGTGGATCAAGGGATCTGTGGCTTTCCCACGAGGCTTTCCCTGGAGGCTTTCCCACGAGGCATTCCCGCAAGGCTTTCCCACAGGGCTGTCCCACGTGCCACTGTGGTGTGAGTCAATCCTCGGCTTGAAAGTCGAGGCAGTACAGGGAAAACAGGTTTCCCTGGAATGAACTGAGACATCTGGGGGACTCTGGGAATGGTGGCACGACCCTGGAGTTCCTCTCGCCTTTCCTGTGGATAGCCCTCTTCTTGAGATGCGACGGGAACGCCGCGAATTCTTTCCCGACCACGCAGGGAATGGATCCCTCCTCTGGAGCTGGGAGGCAGAAACGGGCTTCTCTGGATGAGGGCGGGAGTCTCCTGATTCCTCTCGAGTGGAGACGGGTATGTCGGGGAACTTCTTGCGTTGCAGCAAGGGTGTGAAGGACCCTTTGTCAGTTCCAGAGGTTAGGTGTGATTAGCCTCGAGATGCCTCAGTGGAAATGGCCTCATCTCGCCTGGAGGGGGAGAACCTCCTGGATTTTCTCGAGTTGTGGCAGGTGCTCTCAACATATGACGGAGACCTCAGGAACCCGCTATGGAGGCCTCAGGAAAAGGCCAGTCCCATGAGTAGCTCGGGGTCTCTCGGGATTCCTCTCCCGTCGATGCCGGGGCCTAAGACCTTGTGTGGAATCGCTGCCGGAACCTGAGGATTCCTCTCCAGTGCTGACATGGATTTGGGGGTACTTCTGGATTCTCCACAGGGGAGTCAGTCCTCGTCTGGAATTGGGGCACTCACGTGCGATTTCCTCTTGATCTGTAGCAGCAGTGTCACGCTTCCCTTGCCGTGGATCAAGGGATCTGTGGCTTTCCCTCGAGGCTTTCCCACGAGGCTTTCCCACAGGGCTGTCCCACGTGCATCGTGGTGTGAGTCGATCCTCGGCTTGAAAGTCGAGGCAGTGCAGGGAAAACAGATTTCCCTGGAATGGATTGAGACATCTGGGGGGTCTCTGGAATGGTGGCACGACCCTGGATTCCTCTCGCCTTTCCTGTGGAGAGTGCCTCCTCTTGAGATGCGTCGGGAACGCCGGGAAGTCTTTCCCCAACACGCAGGAAAAGGATCTCTACTCTCGAGCTAGGCGCGGAAACGGGCTCCTCTGGATGTGGGCGGACTCTCGTGCTTCCTCTCGAGTGGAGACGGGTATGTGGGGCGGAACTTCTTGAGTTGCAGCAAGGGTGTGAAGGACCCATAGGAAGTTCCAGAGGATAGGTGTGATTAGCCCTCGAGACGCCTCAGCGGAAATGGCCTCATCTCGCCTGGAGGGCGAGAACCTCCTGGATTTTCTCCAGTTGCGGCAGGTGCTCTCGACTTACGACGGGGACCTCAGGAACCCGCTCTGGTGGCCTCACGAAAGGCCAGTCCCATGCGAGATGCTCGGTGGTCTCTCGGGATTCCTCTCCCGTCGATGCCCGGGCCTAAGACCTTGTGTGGAGTCAGTGCTGGAACCTGAGGATTCCTCTCCAGTGCTGACATGGATCTTGGGGTACTTCTGGAGTCTCCCCAGGGGAGTCAGATCTCGTCTCGAGGGGGGCATACACGTGCGCTTTCCTGCGAGCTGTAGCAGCATTTTCATGCTTCCCTTCGAGTGGTTCAAGGCATCTGTGGATTTCCTCGAGTCTTTCCCACGAGGCTTTCCCACGAGCTTTCTCACAGGGCTGTCCACGTGCCCCCGTGGTGTGAGTCGATCCTTGGCTTAAAAGTCGAGTTAGTGCAGGAAAACAGGTT
>NW_017190525.1:0-11249 GCF_001704415.2 Capra hircus | reverse complement strand
TTTCCCTGCACTGCTCGACGTTCAAGCCCAGGATCGATTCACACCACGGTGGCACGTGGGACAGCCTTGTGGGAAAGCCTCGTGGGAAAGCCTGTGGGAAAAGCCTCGTGGGAAAGCCTCGGAACACCTCGAGGAAAAGCCACGATCCCCTGATCCACCACCGAATGGAAGCGCGATACTGCTGCTACAGCTCGAGAGGAAAGCGCACGTGCATGCCCCCACTCGAGACGAGGACTGACTCCCCTGAGGAGACTCCAGAAGTACCCCAAGATCCATGTCAGCACTGGAGAGGAATCCTCAGGTTCCAGCACCCCACTCCACACAAGATCTTAGGCCCCGGCATCGACGGGAGAGGAATCCCGAGAGGCCGCGAGCTACTCACATGGGGACTGGCCTTTCCTGAGGCCACCAGAGCGGGTCCCTGAGGTCCCCGTCGTAAGTCGAGGCACCTGCCGCAACTCGAGAAAATCCAGGAGGTTCTCCCGTGCAGGCGAGATGAGGCCCATTTCCGCTGAGGCGTCTCGAGGCTAATCACACCTAACCTCTGGAACTTCCAAAGGGTCCTTCACACCCTTGCTGCAACTCAAGAATTTCGCTGACATACCCGACTCCACTCGAGAGGAAGCACGAGAGCCCACCCACATCCACAGTAACCCATTTCCGCCTCCTAGCTCGAGAAAAGGGATCCTTTCCCTGCGTGCTCGGAAGAGATTCCCAGCATTCCCGTCGCAACTCAATAGGAGGCGCTCTCCACAGGAAAGGCGAGAGGAACTCCAGGGTCGTGCCACCATTCCCAGAGTCCCCAGATGCCTCAGTCCATTCCAGGGAAATCTGTTTTCCCTGCACTGCCTCGACTTTCAAGCCGAGGTTCGACTCACACCACGGTGGCACGTGGGACAGCCCTGTGGAAAGCTCGGGAAAGCCTCGTCGGAAAGCCTCGAGGGAAAGCCACAGATCCCTTGATCCGGCGAAGGGAATCGCGACACTGCTGCAACAGCTCGGGAGGAAAGCGCACGTGCATCCCCACTCGAGACGAGGACTGACTCCCCTGGGGAGACTCCAGAAGTACCCCAAGATCCATGTCAGCACTGGAGAGGAATCCTCAGGTTCCGGCACTGACTCCACACAAGGTCTTAGGCCCAGGCATCGACGGGAGAGAATCCGAGAGGCCCCGAGCAACTCGCATGGGGAATGGCCCTTTCCTGAGGCCACCAGAGCGGAGTCCCTGATGTACCCGTCGTAAGTCGAGAGCACCTGCCGCAGCTCGAGAAACATCCAGGAGGTTCTCCCCTGCAGGCGACATTGAGGCCCATTTCCGCTGAGGGGTCTCGAGGCTAATCACACCTAACCTCCTGGAACTTCCAAAGGGTCCTTCACACCCTTGCTGCAACTCAAGCAGTTCCCCTGAACATACCCGTCTCCACTCGAGAGGAAGCACGAGAGTCCGCCCACAATCCAGAGGAGCCCCGTTTCCGCTCTCCTAGCTCGAGAAGAGGGATCCTTTCTTTGCGTGGTCGGGAAAGAATTCCCGGCATTCCCTGTCTCATCTCAAGAGCAGGCGCTCTCCACAGGAAAGGCGAGAGGAACTCCAGGGTCGTGCTACCATTCCCAGAGTCCCCCAAATGACTGCGTCCATTCCAGGGAAACCAGTTTTCCCTGCACTGCCTTGACTTTCAAGCCGAGGATCGACTCACACCACGGTGGCACGTGGGACAGCCCTGTGGGAATGTCTCGTGGGAAAGCCTCGTGGGAAAGCCTTGTGGGAAAGCCTCGAGGGAAAGCGACAGATCCCTTGATCCACGCGAATGGAAGCGTGACACTGCTGCTACAGCTCGGGAGGAAAGGGCACGTGCATTCCCCCACTCGAGACGAGGGCTGACTCCACTGGGGAGACTCCAGAAGTACCCCAAGATCCATGTCAGCACTGGAGAGGAATCCTCAGGTTCCAGCACCCACTCCACACAAGATCTTAGGCCCCGGCATCTACGGGAGAAGAATCCCGAGAGGCCCGCGAGCTACTCACATGGGGACTGGCCATTCATGAGGCCACCATAGCGGGTCCCTGAGGTCCCCGTCGTAAGTCGAGGGCACCTGCCGCAACTCGAGAAAATCCAGGAGGTTCTCCCGTCCAGGTGAGATGAGGCCCATTTCCGCTGAGGCGTCTCGAGGCTAATCACACCTAACCTCTGGAACTTCCAAAGGGTCCTTCACACCCTTGCTGCAACTCAAGAAGTTTGCCGACATACCCGACTCCACTCGAGAGGAAGCACGAGAGCCCCACCCACATCCACAGTAACCCATTTCCGCCCCCTAGCTCGAGAAAAGGGATCCTTTCCCTGCGTGCTCGGGAAAGAATTCCTGGCGTTCCCGTCGCATCTCAATAGGAGGCGCTCTCCACAGGAAAGGCGAGAGGAACTCCAGTGTCTTGCCACCATTCCCAGAGTCCCCCAGATTCCTCAGTCCATTCCAGGGAAACCTGTTTTCCCTGCACTGCCTCGACTTTCAAGCCGAAGTTCGACTCACACCACGGTGGCACGTGGGACAGCCCTGTGGGAAAGCCTCGCGGGAAAGCCTCGAGGGAAAGCCAAAGATCCCTTGATCCACTTGAAGGGAATCGTGACACTGCTGCAACAGCTGGGGAGGAAAGCACACGTGCATGCCCCCACTAGAGACGAGTACTGACTCCCCTGGGGAGACTCCAGAAGTACCCCAAGATCCATGTCAGCACTGGAGAGGAATCCTCAGGTTCCGGCACCGGCTCCACACTAGATCTTAGGCCCCGGCTTCGACGGGAGAGGAATCCCGAGAGGCCCCCGAGCAACTCGCATAGGGGACTGGCCTTTCCTGACGCCACCACAGCAGGTCCCTGAGGTCCCCGTTGTAAGTCGAGAGCACCTGCCGCAACTCTAGAAAATCCAGGATGTTCTCCTCTCCAGGCGAGATGAGGCCCATTTCCGCTGAGGCGTCTCGAGGCTAATCACACCTAAATTCTGGAACTTCCAAAGGGTCCTTCACACCCTTGCTGCAACTCAAGAAGATCCCCGACATACCGTCTCCACTCGAGAGGAAGCACGAGAGTCCAGCCCACATCCAGAGGAGCCCCGTTTCTGCCTCCTAGCTCGAGAGGAGGGATCCTTTCCATGCGTGCTCGGGAAAGATTTCCCGGCGTTTCCGTGGCATCTCAAGAGGAGGAACTCTCTACAGGAAAGGCGAGAGGAACTCGAGGGTCGTGCCACCATTCCCAAAGTCCCCCAGATGTCTCAGTCCATTCCAGGGAAACCTGTTTTCCCTGCACTGCCTCGACTTTCAAGCCCAGGATCGACTCACACCACGGTGGCACGTGGGACAGCCTTGTGGGAAAGCCTCCTGGGAAAGCCTCGAGGGAAAGCGACTGTTCCCTTGATCCACGCGAAGGGAAGCGCGACTCTGCTGCTACAGCTCGGGAGGAAAGGGCACGTGCATTCCCCCACTCGAGACGAGGGCTGACTCCACTGGGGAGACTCCAGAAGTACCCCAAGATCCATGTCAGCACTGGAGAGGAATCCTCAGGTTCCAGCACCCACTCCACACAAGGTCTTAGGCCCCGGCATCGACGGGAGAGGAATCCCGAGAGGCCCCCGAGCAACTTGCATGGGGAATGGCCTTTGCTGAGGCCACCAGAGCGAGTCCCTGAGGTCCCCGTCGTAAGACTAGAGCACCTGTTGCAACTCGAGAAAATCCAGGAGGTTCTCCCCTCCCGGCGAGTTGAGGCCCATTTCCGCTGAGGCGTCTCCAGGCTAATCACACCTAACCTCTGGAACTTCCACAGGGTTCTTCACACCCTTGCTTCAACTCAAGAAGTTCCCCGATATACCAGTCTCCACACAAGAAGAAGCACTAGAGTCCCCGCCCACATCCAGAGGAGCCCCGTTTCCGCCTCCTGGCTTGAGACGAGGGATCCTTTCCCTGCGTGGTCGGGTAAGAATTCCCGGCGTTCCCGTCGCATCTCAAGAGGAGGCGCTCTCCACAGGAAAGGCGAGAGGAACTCCAGGTTCGTGCCACCATTCCCAGAGTCCCCCAGATGTCTCAGTCCATTCCAGGGAAAGCTGTTTTCCACTGCACTGCCTCGACTTTCAAGCTGAGGATCGACTCACACCACGGTGGCACGTGGGACAGCCCTGTGGGAAAGCCCTGTGGGAAAGCCTCGAGGGAAAGCCACTGATCCCTTGATCGACTCGACGGGAAATATGACACTCCTGCTACAGCTCGGGAGGAAAGCGCACGTGCA
Source organism: Capra hircus (assembly GCF_001704415.2). Taxonomy (NCBI): domain Eukaryota; kingdom Metazoa; phylum Chordata; class Mammalia; order Artiodactyla; family Bovidae; genus Capra; species Capra hircus. The sequence continues at coordinate 6,982 of NW_017190525.1, read as the reverse complement.
TGCCCCCACACGAGACGAGGACTGACTGCCTTGGGGAGACTCCAGAAGTACACCATGATCCATTTCAGCACTGGAGAGGAATCCTCAGTTTCCGGCACCGACTCCACACAAGGTCTTAGGCCCCGGCATCGATGGGAAAGGAATCCCGAGAGGCCCCCGAGCAACTCGCAAGGGGACTGGCCTTTCCTGAGGCCACCAGAGCGGGTCCCTGAGGTCCCCGACGTAAGTCGATAGCACCTGCCGCAACTCGAGAAAATCCAGGAGGTTCTCCCCTCCAGGCGAGATGAGGCCCATTTCCGCTGAGGCGTCTCCAAGCTAATCACACCTAACCTCTGGAACTTCCAAAGTGTTCTTCACACCCTTGCTGCAACGCAAGAAGTTCCCGGACATACCTGTCTCCACTCGAAAGGAAGCACGAGAGCCCGCCCACATCCAGAGGAGCCCCATTTCCGCCTCCTAGCTCCAGAGGCGGGATCCTTTCCCTTCGTGCTCGGGAAAGAATTCCCGGTCATTCCCGTCGCATCTCAAGGGGAGGCGCTCTTCACAGGAAAGGCGAGAGGGACTCCAGGGTCGTGCCACCATTCCCAGAGTCCCCCAGATGTCTCAGTCCATTCCAGGGAAACCTGTTTCCCTGCATTCCCTCGACTTTCAAGCCGAGGATCGACTCAAACCGCGGTGGCACGTGGGACAGCCCTGTGGGAAAGCCCTGCGGGAAATCCTCGAGGGAAAAGCCACAGATCCCTTGATCCAAGCAAAGGGAAGCGTGACACTGCTGCAAAAGCTGGGGAGGAAAGCGCACGTGCATGCCTCCCTTGGAGACGAGGACTGACTCCACTGGGGAGACTCCAGAAGTACCCCAAGATCCATGTCAGCACTGGAGAGGAATCCTCACGTTCCGGCACTGACTCCACACAAGGACTTAGGCCCCGGCATCGACGGGAGAGGAATCCGAGAGGCCCCCGGACAACTCGCATGGGGAATGGCCTTTCCTGAGGCCACCAGAGCGGGTCCCTGATGTCCCAGTCGTAAGTCGAGAGCACCTGCCGCAACTCGAGAAAATCCAGGAGGTTCTCGCCTCCAGGCGAGATGAGGCCCATTTCCGCAGAGGCGTCTCGAGGCTAATCACATCTAACATCTGGAACTTCCAAACGGGTCCTTCACACCCTTGCTGCAACTCAAGAAGTTCCCCGACATACCCGTCTCCACTCGAGAGGAAGCACGAGAGTCCCGGCCAACATCCATAGGAGCCCCGTTTCCGACTCCTAGCTCGAGAGGAGGGATCCTTTCCCTGCGTGGTCGGAAAGAATTCCCGGCGATCCCGTCGAATCTCAAGAGGAGGCGCTCTCACAGGAAAGGCCGAGAGGAACTCCAGCGTCGTGCCACCATTCCCAGAGTCAACCAGATGTCTCCGTCCATTTCCAGGGAAACCTGTTTTCCCTGCACTGCCTCGACTTTCAATCCGAGGATCGACTCACATCACGGTGGCACGTGGGACAGCCCTATGTGGAAGCCGTCGTGGGAAAGGCCCTGATCCCTTGATCCACGCGAAGAGAAGCACGACACTGCTGCTACAGCTCGGGAGGAAAGCGCACGTGCATGCCCCCACTCGAGACGAGGACTGACTACCCTGAGGAGAGTCCAGAAGTACCCCAAGATCCACGTCAGCCCTGGAGAGGAATCCTCACGTTCCGGCACCGACTCCACACAAGGTCTTAGGCCCCGGCATCGACGGGAGAGGAATCCCGAGAGGCCCCCGAGTAACTAGCATGGGGACTGGCCTTTCCTGAGGCCATTAGAGCGGGTCCCTGAGGTCCCCGTCATAAGTCGAGAGCACCTGCCGCAACTCGAGAAAATCCAGGAGGTTCTCCCCTCCAGGCGACATGAGGCCCATTTCCTCTGAGGCGTCCCCAGGTTAATCACACCTAAACTCTGGAACTTCCAAAACGTTCTTCACATCCTTGCTGCAACACAAGAAGTTCCCCGACATACCCGTCTCCACTCGAGAGGAAGCACGAGAGTCCCCGCCCACATCCAGAGGAGCCCCGTTTCCGCCTCATAGCTCGAGAGGAGGGATCCTTTCCCTGCGTGGTCGGGAAAGAATTCTCGGCGTTCCCGTCGCATCTCAAGAGGGGACGCTTTACACAGGAAAGGCGTGAGGAACTCCAGGGTCGTTCCACCATTCCCAGAGTCCCCCAGATGTCTCAGGCCATTCCAGGGAAACCTGTTTTCCCTGCACTGCCTCGACTTTCAAGCGAGGATCGTCTCACACGACGGTGGCACGTGCGACAGCCCTGTGGAAAAGCCTCGTGGGAAAGTTCATGGGAAAGCCTGGAGGGAAAGCCACAGATCCCTTGATCCACGCGAAGGGGAGCGTGACACTGCTGCTACAGCTCGGGAGGAAAGCACACGTGCATGCCCTTACTCGGGACAAGGACTGACTCCCCTGTGGAGTCTCCAGAAGTACCCCAAGATCCAAGTCAGCACTGGAGAGAAATTCTCAGGTTCCGGCACCGACTCCCCACAAGGTCTTAGGCCACCGGCCTCGATGGGAAAGGAATCCTGATAGGCCCCCGAGCAACTCGCATGGGGACTGGCCTTTCCTGAGGCCACCAGAGCGGGTCCCTGAGGTCCCCGTCGTAACGCGAGAACACCTGCCAGCAACTCAAGAAAATGCCAGGAGGTTCTCCCCTCCAGGGGAGATGAGGACCATTTCCTCTGAGGCGTCCCCAGGCTAATCACACCTAACCTCTGGAACTTCCAAAGGGTCCTTCACACCCTTGCTGCAACTCAAGAAGTTCCCCGACATACCCGTCTCCACTCGAGAGGAAGCACGAGAGTCCCGCCCAATCCAGAGGAGCCCAGTTTCCGCCTCCAAGCTCGAGAAGAGGGATCCTTTCCCTGCGTCGGTCGTGAAAGAATTCCCGGCGTTGCCGTCGCATCTCAAGAGGAGGCGCTCTCTACAGGAAAGCCGAGAGGAACTCCAGGGTCATGCCACCATTCCCAGAGTCCCCCAGATGTCTCAGTCCTATTCCAGGGAAACCTGTTTTCCCTGCACTGCCTCGACTTTCAAGCCGAGGATCAACTCACACCATGGTGGCACGGTGGGAAAACCCTGTGGGAAAGCCTCGTGGGAAAGCCTCTGTGGGAAAGCTCATGGGAAACCCTCGAGGGAAAGCCACAGATCCCTTGATCCAAGCGAAGGGAAGCGTGACACTGCTGCTAAAGCTCGGGAGGAAAGCGCACGTGCATGCCCACACTCGAGACGAGGACTGACTCCCCTGGGGAGACTCCAGAAGTACCCCAAGGTCCATGTCAGCCCTGGAGAGGAATCCTCAGGTTCCGGCACCGACTCCACGGAAGGGCTTAGGCCCCGGCATCAGGGGAGAGGAATCCCGAGAGGCCCACGAGCAACTCGTATGGGACCTGCCTTTCCTGAGGCCACCAAGAAGCGGGTTCCTGATGTCCCCGTCGTAAGTCAAGAGCACCTGCCGCAACTCGAGAAAATCCAGGAGGTTCTCCCTTCCAGGCGAGATGAGGCCCATTTCCGCTGAGGCGTCTCGAGGCTAATCACACCAAACCTCTGGAACTTCCAAAGGGTCCTTCACACCCTTGCTGCAACTCAAGAAGTTCGCCTGACATACCCGTCTCCACTCGAGAGGAAGCACGAGAGTCCCGCCCACATCTAGAGGAACCCCGTTTCCGCCTCCTAGCTCGAGAGGAGGGATCCTTTCCCTGCATGGTCGGGAAAGAATTCCCGGCGTTCCCGTCGCATCTCAAGAGGAAGGCGCTCTCCACAGGAAAGGCGAGCGGAACTCCAGGGTCGTGCCACCATTCCAGAGTCCCCCAGATGTCTCATGTCCATTCCAGGGAAAACTTTTTTCCCTACAACTGCCTCGACTTTCAGGACCGAGGATCGACTCACACCACGGTGGCACGTGGGACAGCCCTTTGGGAAAGCCTCGAGGGAAAGCCACAGATCCCTTGATCCACGCGAAGGGAACCATGACACTGCTGCTGCAGCTCGGGAGGAAAGCGCACGTGCATGCTCACCACTCGAGACAAGGACTGACTCCGCTGGGGAGACTCCAGAAGTACTCCAAAATCCATGTCAGCACTGGAGAGGAAACCTCAGTTTCCGGGCACCGACTCCACACAAGTTCTTAGGCCCCGGCACGACGGGAGAGGAATCCCGAGAGGTCCCCGTGCAACTTGCATGGGGACTGGCCTTTCCTGAGGCCACCAGAGAGGGTCCCTGAGGGCCCCGTCGTAGGTCGAGAGCACCTGCCGCAACTTGAATAAATCCAGGAGGTTCTCCCTTTCAGGCGAGATGAGGACCCATTTCTGCTGAGACGTCTCGAGACTAATCACACCTAACCTTTGGAAGCTTACAAAGCGTCCTTCACACTCTTTCTGCAACTCAAGAAGTTCCCCGACATACCCGTTTCCACTCGAGAGGAAGCACGAGTGTCCCGCCCACATCCAGATGAGCCCCGTTTCCGCCTCATAGCTCAACAGGAGGGATCCATTCCCTGCGTGGTCGGAAAAGAATTCCCGGCATTCCCGTCACAATCTCAAGAGGGAGCGCTCTCCACAGGAAAGGCGAGAGGTACTCCAGGGTCGTGCCACCATTCCCAGATCCCCCAGATGTCTCAGTCCATTCCACAGGAAGCCTGTTTTCCCGGCACTGACTCAACTTTCAAGACGAGGATCGACTGACACTACGGTGGCACGTGGGACATCACCTTGGGAAAGCGTCGTGGGAAAGCCTGGTGGGAAAGCGTCGTGGGAAAGCCTCGCTTAAAGCCTCGAGGGAAAGCCACTGATTCCTAGGATACACGGGAAGGGAAGCGTGACACTGCTGCTACAGTTCGGGAGGAAAGTGCACGTGCATGCCCCCACTCGAGACGAGGACTGACTCCCCTGGGGAGACTCCAGAAGTACCCCAAGATCCATGTCAGAACTGGAGAGGAATTCTCAGTTTCCGACACCGACTCCACACAAGGTCTTAGGCCCTGGCATCGATGGGAGAGGAATCCCGAGAGGACCACCGAGCAAATCGCATGGGACTGGCCTTTCCTGAGGCCACCAGAGCGGGTCCCTGAGGTCCCCGTAGTAAGTTCGAGAGCACCTCCCACAACTTGAGAAAATCCAGGAGGTTCTCCCTTCTTGGCGAGATGAGGCCCATTTCCACTGAGTTCTCTCATGGCTAATCACACCTAACCTCTGGAACTTCCAAAGGGTCCTTCACACCCTTTCTGCAATTCAAGCAGATCACCAACATACCCAGTCTCCTCACTCGAGAGGAAGCAACGAGAGTCCCGCCCACATCCAGAGGAAGCCCCGTTTCCGACTCCTAGCTCGAGAGGAGGGATCCTTTCCCTGCGTGGTCGGGAAAGAATTCCCGGCGTTCCCATCGCATCTCAAGAGGGGGCGCTCTCCACAGGGAAGGCGAGAGGAACTTCGCAGGGTCGTGCCACCATTCCCAGAGTCCCACAGATGTCTTAGTCCATTCCAGGGAAACCTGTTTTCCGCCTGCACTGCCTCGACTTTCATAGCAAGAGGTTCGACTCACACCCAAGGTGGCAGGTGGGACAGTCCTGTGGGAAACCTCGTGGGAAAGCCTCGATGGGAGTCAGAGAAGCCTCGAGGGGAAAGCCACTGATCCCTTGATCCTACGCGAAGGAAGTAGACACTGCTGCTACAGCTCGGGAGGAAAGCGCACGGTGCATGCCCCGCACTCGAGACGAGGGACTGACTCCCCTGGGAGACTCCAGAAAGTACCCCAAGATACCATGTCAGCACTGGAGAGGAATCCTCAGGTTCTGGCACCAGACTCCACACAAGATCTTAGGCCCGGCATCGACGGGAGAGGAATCCCGAGAGGCCCTGAGGCAACTCGCATGGGGACTGGCCTTTCCTGAGGCCACCAGAGCGGGTCCCTGAGTCCCGTCGTAAGTCGAGAGCACCTGCCGCAACTCGAGAAATATCCAGGAGGTTCTCCCCTCCAGGCGAGATGAGGCCCATTTCCGCTTGAGGCATCTCGAGGCTAATCACACCTAAACTCTGGAACTTCCAAAGGGTCACTTCACACCCTTGCTGCAACTCAAGAAGTTCCCCGACATACCCGTCTCACTCGAGAAGAAGCACGAGAGTCCCACCCACATCCACAGTAGCCCCATTTCCGCCTCCTAGCTTGGAGAGGAGGGATCCTTTCCCTGCGTGTTCGGTCAAGATTCCCAGCGTTTCCATCGCATCTCAAGAGGGAGGCGTTTTCCACAGGAAAGGCAGAGAGTAACTCCAGGGTCGTGCCACCATTCCCAGAGACAACCAGATGTCTCAGTCCATTCCAGGAAACCTGTTTTCCCTGCACTGCGTCGACTTTCAAGCCGAGGATCGACTCACACCACGGTGGTACGTGGGACAGCCTGTGGGACAGCCCGTGGGAAAGCCTCGTGGGAAAGCCTCGTCGAAAGCGGGAAAGCCACAGATCCCTTGATCCACGCGAAGGGAAGCATGACACTGCTGCCTACAGCTCGGAAGGAAAGCGCACGTGCATGCCCCCACTCGAGAGGAGGACTGACTCTACTGGGGAGACTCCAGAAGTCCCCCAGATCCACGTCAGCACTGGAAAGGAATACTCAGTTCCAGCACTAGCTCCACACAAGATCTTAGGCCCCGGCATCGACGGAGAGGAATCCCGAGAGGCCCCGAACAACTCGCATGGGACTCGCGACTGGCCCTTCGAGCCACCAAGCGCTCTGTCTCCTGATGTCCCGTCGTTAAGTCGGGAGCCACCCTGCCCGCAACTCAGTGAGAACACTCCAGGTCAATCTCGAGTTCCCATGAACTGTCGCCATTTCGCGCTCCTGTGAGGCATACTCGCAACCATGCCAGCTAATCGATCATTCTGCGAGCCTACCCACACGCGAACTTTCCTACACCTGATGCAACTCCCCAGCAGATGTCCGCAATCCTCTCTCTT
>NW_017190524.1:0-11250 GCF_001704415.2 Capra hircus | reverse complement strand
GTCCTGTCGCTCTCCAGGGCTGACATGCATCTTGGGGTATTTCTGGAGTCTCCCCAGGGGAGTCAGTTCTCGTCTCGAGTAGGGGCATGCACGTGCGCTTTCCTCCCGTGCTGTAGCAGCAGTGTCACGCTTCCCGTCGCGTGGATTAAGGGATCTGTGGCTTTCCCTCGAGGCTTTCCCACGAGGCTTTCCCACAGGGTTGTCACACGTGCCACCAGGTGTGAGTCGATCCTCAGCGTGAAAGTCGAAGCAGTGCAGGGAAAACAGGATCCTCTGGAATGGACTGAGACATCTGGGGGACTCTTGGAATGGTGGCACGACCCATGAGTTCCTCTCGCCTTTCCTGTGCAGCGCGCCTCCTCTTGAGATGCGTCGAAACGTCGGGAATTCTTTCCCGAGGAAGCAGGGAAGGATCCCTCATCTCGAGCTTGGAGGAGGAAACGGAGCTCCTCTGGCGGTTGCCGGACCCTCGTGCTTCCTCTGGAGTGGAGACGGGTATGTCGGGGAACTTCTTGAGTTTTAGCAAGGGTGTTTAGGACACTTTGGAAGTTCCAGAGTTTAGTTGTGATTACTCTCGAGACGCCGCAGAGAAAATGGGCCTCATCTCGACTGGAGCAGAGAACCTCCTGGATTTTCTCGAGTTGCGGCAGGTACTCTCGACATACGACCGTGACCTCAGGGACAGTGTAGCAGATGTGTCACGCTTCCCGTCCCGGGGATCAAGGGATCTGTGGCTTTCCCTCGAGGCTTTCTCACAGGGCTGTCCCACATGCCACCATGGTGTGAGTGGATCCTCGGCGTGAAAGTTCGAGGCAGTGCTGGGAAAACGGGTTCCTCTGAAATGGACTGAGACATCTGGGGGACTCTTGAAATGGTGGCACGACCCTGGAGTTCCTCTTGCCTTTCCTATTGAGAACCCTTGCTCTTGAGATGCCATGGGAACGCCGAAAAATCTTTCCTGACTAAGCAGGATAGGATCCTTCATCTCGGAAACGGGGTTCCTCTGAATGTGGGCGGGACCCTCGTGCTTCCTCTCGTGTGGAGACGGGTATGTCGGGGAACTTCTTGAGTTGCAGCAAGGACCCTTTTTAATTTCCAGAGGTTAGGTGTGATGAGCCTCCAGACACCTCAGAGGAAATGGGCCTCATCCCGCCTGGAGGGGAGAACCTCCTGGATTTTACCCAGTTGCGGCAGGTGCTCTCGAGTTACGACGGGTCCTCAGGGACCCGCTCTGGTGGCCTCAGGAAAGGCCAGTCCCCATGCGAGTTACCAGGGGGCCTTTAGGGATTCCTCTCCCATCGATGCCGGTGCCTAAGACCTTGTGTGGAGTCGGGGCCAGACCCTGAGGATGCCTCTCCAGTGCTGACATGAATCTTTCCGTACTTCTGGAGTCTCACCAGGGGAGTCAGTCCTCATCTCGTGTGGGGGCATGCACCTGCCATTTCCTCACGACCTGCAGCAGCAGTGTCACGCTTGCCGACGTGTGGATCAAGGGATCTGTCGCTTTCCATTGAGGCTTTCCCACGAGGCTTTCCAACAGGGCTGTCCCACGTGCCACGGTGGTGTGAGTCGATCCTCGGCGTGAACGTCGAGGCAGTGCAGGGAAAACAGTTTCTTCTGGAATGGACTTAGACATCTGGGGGACTCTTGGAATGCTGGCAAGGCCCTGGAGTTCCTCTCGTCTTTCCTGTGGAGAGCGCCTCCTCTTGAGATGCGACGGGAAGGCCGGGAATTCTTTCCCGACGACGAAGGGAAAGGATCCCTCTTCTCGAGCTACGAGGCGGAAACGGGGCTCCGCTGGATATGGGCGGGAACCTCGTCCTTCCTCTCGAGTGGATATGGGGTATGTCCGGAGAACTTCTTGACTTGCAGCAAGGGTGTGAAGGACCCTTTGGAAGTTCCAGAGGTTAGGTGTGATTAGCCTCGAGACGCGCTCAGCGGAAATGGGCCTCATCTCGCCTGGAGGGAGAACCTCCTGGATTTTCTCGAGTTGCGGGCAGGTGCTCTCGAGTTACGACGGGAGACCTCAGGGACCCGCTCTGGTGACCTCAGGAAAGGCCAGTCCCCATGCGAGGTGCTAGGGGGCCTCTCAGGATTCCTCTCCGGTCGATGCCGGGGCCTAAGACCTTGTGTGGAGTCGGGACCGGAACCTGAGGATTCCTCTCCAGTGCTGACATGGATCTTGGCGTACTTCTGGAGTCTCCCAAGCTTGCGTCAGTCCTCGGCTCGAGTGGGGTCATGCACGTGCGCTTTCCTCCCGAGCGGTAGCCAGGCAGTGTCACGCTTCCCTTCTCGTGGATCAAGGAATCTGTGGCTTTCCCTGGAGTCTTTCCCATGAGGCTTTCCCACAAGGCTATTCCACTTGCCACCATGGGTGTGAGTCGATCCTCGGCGTGAAAGTCGAACCAGTGCAGGGAAAACAGGAACCTCCTTCCCCACAGTAGGGGATACACTGTCCCCTTGGGCGGGTATCTCCAGGGCACTCGCGCTGGGGGGTTGCCCGCGGAGGTGCGGGCCTCAGGCTCCACGTGAGAAAAGCCCCAAATGGCATTAGCTGCCAGTCCAGACGCTGGCCCCTCAGGTCTCTGGCCGGAGCCTTGGGCTCCAGGCAACTCAAAGCCCTCGGGGGTGGCACTCTGGGACTGCTGTAGGGAAAGGATGCCAAGAGCCCACGGAGGAGTTGGGGAGGGGGCATGGGGGAAACGGAGGCGAGGACAGCGAGGGATCTAGGTGGAGGCGCTGGAGAGAGCGTCTGGTGTCCCGGAATGCCTCGGAGGAGCCAGCGGGGGACAGTCGAGGACCAGGGACCTGTGGAATGTGAAAAGGCGGGAAATCTCAGAGCAAGGCAGGCTGGGAAAGGGGGCGTTGGTGGCCAATTCAAAGGGACCTAGGGGCGTTTCCTGGGCGGTGAGTTCCCTTGGCACTGCTGAGGGCCCCTGATTGATCCACTCGGGGTTGAACCCACCCCCCGCTGCGAGGGAGGGCCACAAACCAAAGCCCCCGAACTGCCCGCCCACCCCAACGGGGATCTTGGCGGTCCAGGGCACAGCCGTGCCCGGGAAAAGCCCACTCGCTCCACGGGACTCCGTCCAGGGTCTCTGCTTGGAAAGAGGCCAGGGGCGGCCCCCTCCATCTACCCACCCAAACCCTATTGACGTCAATGGTGGCGGAGACGCCTCCCGTTCTCCAGAGTCCTGAGCTGCTGGGTCCCCGCCCACTCGGCCAGCAGTCTGCAGCGTGCCCGTGTGCCTCTCCCACCATGGCTTCGTCCGGCTCCTCCAGCACCTCAAGCGGTACGTTTGCCCTCGGTCCCTGTGGTCGGATCACATCTCAGGGGATTTGCGGGTGGCCTGGGCAAGGGCTCTCGGCCAATGTGTTGACCCCCCTCCCACCCGAGAACGGCTGGGACCCATCGGCCAGGCCCGGGGTTCCGAGGCGTCAGGTGTGCCCAAATTCGGAGGGCGTGGCATCGTTCGTTCATCTTGCTCCTTTGGCACACACATGGCTTCTCCGTTCTCTTTTCTGGGAAGACAGTGTTGTTTCAGGGGGCGTGCTGCGGGGGGCGGGGGCCGGGGTTGGGGGGTGGTGGGAGCGGGTGCTTTGCTGGGATGAGGCCCTTTATCCTCACATCTTCATGTGGGAATGGGAGTCGGGGAGCTCTGTGGCCTTGCTGCCTTCAGTGGCTTCCTCTGCACAGGGGCCTAGTGGCTTCTGCCTTTTGTCAGGCGTTACGGGGTTTGGGCGTCGCTTTGGTGGCCTTGGCCTTTGCCTTGGCCTGGGCCTTGGCCTTGCCCTTGGCGTTGCTGTTGCCCTTGCCTTGGTCTTGGGCTTGGCCTTGCCCTGCCCTTGAACTTGAACTTGACCTTGACCTTGACCTTGACCTTGACCTTGAACTTGAACTTGACTTGACCTTGACCTTGAACTTGAACTTGAACCTTGAACCTTGAACTTCACTTGAACTTGACCTTGAACTTGAACTTGACCTTGAACTTGAACCTTGAACTTGAACTTGAACTTGAACTTGAACTTGAACTTGACCTTGAACTTGAACTTGAACTTGAACTTGACCTTGAACTTGAACTTGACTTGAACTTGAACTTGAACTTGAACCTTGAACTTGACTTGAACCTTGAACTTGAACTTGACCTTGAACTTGACCTTGAACTTGACCTTGAACTTGAACTTGAACTTAACTTGAACTTGCTTGAACTTGACAACTTGAACTTGACCTTGAACTGACTTGAACTTGACCTTGAACTTGAACTTGACTTGACCTTGAACTTGACCCTTGAACTTGACCTTGACCTTGAACTTGAAGTTGACCTTGAACTTGAACTTAAACTTCACCTTGATCTTGAGCTTGAACTTGAACTTGAACTTGACCTTGACCTTGAACTTGACCTTGAACTTGAACTTGACCTTGACCTTGACCAACAACGGGAGACCTCGAGATTTGCTCAGAGCACCGGAGGTCCAGAAGCAGGGCCCTGTATCTCCCCTTCCCTTTGTGATCATTGCAAAGACATTCCTAGCTGATAGCGGGAGTGCCCCTGAAGAAGCAAGCAGTGGGAGTGTGTTTGACACGACTGTGTGCCTTCCTGGCCTCAGCTCCACAAGGGGCCTTTCCTCTCGAAGTAGGCCCCATGTCCCCTTGGGGAGGGTGTCATGCCTCTTTTCTCCTCACTGCCAAAGGGTGGAGCCAAGCTCGCTCTGTCAGAGGTACAAAAACAGCAATTGAATGGATTTTCAAGCTCTTGCTAGGCTGCACCCTTTCAGGGCCCACTTTACTGAAACAGGTGCTCTGTGGCCCCTGGTTGGGTATGCAGGTTCACAAACAGGGTGAGATCCTGTCCAAGCCAAGAATTTTCCTGAAAGACCTAGGCTCACTAGAGCTCTCCTCCAGAGCAAAGGGGATAGAGGAGATGTATGGAGGAGTCTTTGCCTTTCCCTGTGAGTGTGGGGCTAGTCCCTACGGCCCCAAGCTCAGGGATAACTGCCTCTAAGAAAGGAATGGCAAGAAGCGCTATTCTTGGAGGTTGGGACAGGGAGTTCGCAGCATGTGGGGAAAGAAAGACTTCTTCGGGGAAGAAGAGGCAACCACCGGGGGTGTGTTTGCAAGCCTCTATTTGGAAGGAACAGGTTTGCTTATACAACTCAAGACCTCCAGATCTGCTCAGAGGACTGAAGTTCCAGAGACAGGGCCATGTATCTCCCCTTCCCTTTGAGATCCTTGCAAAGACATTCCTAGCAGATCGTGGGAGTGCCCATGAAGAAGCAAGCAGCGGGAGTGTGCTTGACATCACTGGCTGCCTACCTGGGCTCAGCTCCTCAAGGGGCCTTTCTCTCCTGGTAGGCCCTATGTCCCCTTTGGGAGAGGGTGGTGCCCTCTTCCCTCCACACTGCCAAAGGGTGGAGGTGGAGCAAACTCGTTCTCTCCGAGGTAAAAAAAAAAAGACAAATTGGATGGATTTTTAAGCTCTTGCTATGCTGCACCCCTCCAGGACCCACTCGAGCAAAACAGGTGCCTGTGGCCCCTAGGTCGGGTATGCAGGTTCACACACTGGGTGGGATCCCGTCAAAGCCAAGAATTTTCCTGACAGACCTAGGCTCACTAGAGCTCTCCTCCAGAGGAAAGGGGACAGAAAAGACGTGTGTGTGGAGGTGGCTCTGCCTTTCCAGGTCCCAATCTCAGGGATAACTGCCCCTAAGAAAGGAACTGCTGCTGCTGCTGCTGCTAAGTTGCTTCAGTCGTGTTCGACTCTGTGCGACGCCATAGACGGTAGCCCACTAGGCTCCCCCGTCCCTGGGATTCTCCAGGCAAGAACAGTAAGTGGGTTGCCATTGCCTTCTCCAATGCATGAAAGTGAAAATGAAAGTGCAGTCGCTCAGTCGTGTCCGACCCTCAGCGACCCCACGGACTGCAGCCTACCAGGCTTCTCCGTCCATAGGATTTTCTGAAAGGAACTGCAAGAAGCGCTTTTCCAGGAGGCTGGGAAAGGGTGTTCGCAGGATGTGGGGAAAGAGAGCCTCCTTCGGGGAAGAATAGGCGGCCACTTGTTTTGTGTTGCAAACCTCTATTTGGAAGGAACAGGTTAGCTTATACAAAGGGAGACCTCCAGATCTGCTCAGAGGACCAAAGTTGCAGAGGCAGGTCGGTGTATTTTCCCTTCACTTTGCGATCCTTGCAAAGACATTCCTTGCTGATAGATGATTCAGCAAGGGCCTTTGAGACTGTTGTTTTCTTTCCTAGGTTCAAAGATTCCTTCAGTTCCTAATATAGATATCCTAGAAATTATCTGACATCCGTGAAAATCTGATATGTCCTGGTCAAATGCTGTCAGTTATAATTCCAGTTATCATATTAAAGCATTTCAAGTCGCAGCAGTGACCAGATTACATTGTCAATTTCTATTTAATCAGGTTTTAACCATGTCCTCTATGGTTTCACACTGATGCCTTTGCAGAAATACTGCTACTTCAAGATATATGGAATATACTTTTTTTAAGCTTACCGATAATTTGTTTGTTTTGTTTTGTTTGTCTTCTGGTAAGCTGGTACCAGATGGAATTTAGTCTCCTCTCTAGGTTAAGAGAACAAAGTTTTCTTAGAATGCAATTTTTGATAACAGACTATGGATTTCTTTACCTTTCATTGATTTATAATTGTTTTCATCATCTGTTTTTTTACTTCGGTAAAGTAAATAAGCCTTATTTAAGATTTTGGTACATGTAGGATGGACTAAGCTTTCCCCACTCTTGCAAGTTCCCTTAACCCTTCAGATTCTTCTCGTGGGACCAAGATCTCACTTTCCTCCAGAGGGACAATCCAAGCTTTTTATTAGTTGATCTGCCCCTGACATCAGAGTCCATTTGAGCACGAGTTGGCCTATAATTTAGGCATGAAACTATGACTACATAAAGAAAAGGTGACTTTATGATTCAGGGATGGCCATGATATGCCTTGCACTTCAGAGAAAATGGGTTAAAATGATTTTTTTTTCTTCAAAACTGCACAGCCAGTTCTTTCAGCATATGCAATTGAAAACATCTAGTCATTAGGTCAGTTTTCATTCCAATCCCAAAGAAAGGCAATGACAAAGAATATTCAAGCTGCTGCACAATTGCACTCATCTCACACACTAGTAAAGTAATGCTCAAAATTCTCCAAGTTCACATGAACTGTGAACTTCCAAATGTTCAAGAGGGATTTAAAACATGCAGAGAAACCAGAGATCAAACTGCCAACATCCACTGGATCATTGAAAAAGCAAGAGAGTTCCAGAAAAAAAGACATCTATTTCTGCTTTATTGACTATGCCAAAGCCTTTGACTGTGTGGATCACAATAAACTGGGAAAAATTCTGAAAGAGATGGGAATACCAGACCACCTGACCTGTCTCTTGAGAAACCTGTATGCAGGTCAGGAAGAAACAGTTCGAACTGGACATGGAACAACAGACTGGTTCTAAATAGGAAAAGGAATATGTCAAGGCAGTGTATTGTCACCCTGCTTATTTAACTTATATGCAGAGTACATCATGAGAAACACTGGGCTGGAGGAAGCACACGCTGGAATCCAGATTGCTGGGAGAAATATCAAGAATCTCAGATATGCAGATGACACCACCCTTATGGCAGAAAGTGAAGAAGAACTAAAGAGTCTCCTGATGAAAGTGAAAGAGGAGAGTGAAAAAGTTAGCTTAAAGCTCAGCATTCAGAAAACTAAAATCATTGCATCCAGTCTCATCACTTCATGGCAAATAGATGGGAAAACATTGGAAACAGCAGCAGACTATTTTGGGGGGCTTGGAAATCACTGCAGGTGATGTCTGCCTCCATGAACTTAAAACGTATTTATGACTTGGAAGAAAAGTGATGACCAAACTAGACAGCATATTAAAAAGCCGAGACGTTGCTTTGCCAACAAAGATCCATCCAGTCAAGGCTATGGTTTTTCCATATGTCATGGATGGATATGAAAGATGTACTATAAAGAAAGTGACAGCTGAAAATTGGATGCTTTTGAACTGTGGTGTTGGAGAAGATGCTTGTAGGTCGCTTAGACTACAAGGAGACGCAACCACTCCATCCTAAAGGAAATCAGGTCTGAATATACATTGGAAGGACTAATACTGAACCTGAAACTCCAATACTTTGGCCACTTGATGTGAAGAGCTGACTCACTTGGAAGTTGCTTTGATTTGCCTGTGAGTGTGGGAGCCCTCCCTGGGCAAAGGGCCTCAGGGGTCATTGCCACTGAATCACGACCTCCAAGCAAGCGCATTCCAGCTGGTGTGACATTCAGGAAGCAGGAGACTGGGAAAACTATCTTCCTTAGAGGAAGGAAAGTCATCCACAGAGAGTGTGTTTTCAGGCCTCTCTTTGCAGCAAGTGTTTTGCTTCTCAGACATCAGAGCTGCAGGCTTGCTCTGAGGGCCTCAATTGCAGAGTCAGGGCTGTGTGTCTCACTGCACTTTCCAAGCATTGCAGACACATTCCTAGGTTGGAGCAGTGCTTCCCATGAGAAAGAAGCCTCGGGAGTGTGTCTGAGCGGGCTGAGTGCCATGCTAGGGTCACCTAGTCGAGGGCACCTTGCACATCCAATGGGCCCCAGGCGAGTAGCTATGGACCGGCCCTTCGGTTGAGACATCCCAAAGCAGGGAACAAAGCTAGCTCTGTCAGAAGGAGGAAAACAGCAATGGGATGGATTTTCAAGCAGTTGCTAAGTCACACCACGTTAGGGCTCCCCGGGAAAGAAATGCGAATTTTGGCCTCTAGGCCCAGTATCCAGATGTGTGCACAGGATATTTTCCCCACAGGATTCAAGAATGTTCCAGACAGACCTAAGCTCACTAGCTCTCTCCTGCAGAGGAAATGAAATATTGTTGCTGAACCACGAAAAGATGCTGGGATTCTTGGCTTATGGAGGAGAAGAATTCAATCCAGGGCCCAAGACGAGGCTTGATTGCTCAGAGCTTTTGTGCAATAGAGTTTTATTAAAGGAGAAAGGAGATAGAGAAAGCTTCTGACAGAGACATCACAAGGGGCAGAAAGCGTACCCCCTTGCTAGTGTTAGTAATGGAGTTATATACTCTCCAATAAGTTATGACAACGAACAAAAGAATGTCTGGAGGTTGTAAAGACTCACTAGACCTACTCCCATAATTGACATTTTAAGATAACAGGATTAGCCAGAAGGTTTTTTCCAGAGACCGTCCTCAAGAAGGATGCATGATTGTTATATAATCCTAAGGAATGTAGAGGGAAAAACAGTTTGTCCTTCCTTCCTCCTTGAGAATTCTAGACCCCTCTCTCCTTGGGGACCCTTGAACTTCTTAGAAAACCTGCCTTGGCAATGACTCTCTCAGAAACATGATTGAACAGCCGTTTGGAGCTTCCTTTGACTTTCCCTGGGAGGGAGGGAGCCCTCCCTGAGCACAGGGCCTCAGGGGCCATGGCCAATGAAAAATAATCTCCCAGCAAGTGCTTTTCAGCCCTGTGTGACTCTCAGCCCACAGGAGGCTGAGAAAACTCTCTTCCTTGGAGGAAGGAAAGGCAGCCCAAGAGTGTGTTTTCAGGCCTGTATCTTGCAGCAAGTGTTTGGCTTGTTAGACAGAAGACCTGCAGGCCTGTTCCAACAGACTCAATGCCAGAATCAGGGCCTTGTGTCTCCCTGCAGTTTCCTGGCCTTGCAAACACATTCCTAGGTGAGAGCAGTCCTGCCCATGGGGAAGCAGGCTGCGGGAGTGTGTCTGAGGGGGCCAGGTGTCATGCTGGGGTCACCTGGTCGAGGGCACCTTGCACCTCCAATGGACCCCAGGCAAGGAGTTGCAGGCCACCACCTTGCTTCTGAAATCCCCAAATGGGGAGCAAAGCTCGCTCTGTCAGAGGGAAGAAAACAGCAACAGGATGGATTTTCAAGCAGTTGCTAGGCTGTACTGCGTTAGGGCTCCAAGGAAGGAAAATGCGAATTTTAGCCCCTACGACTGGTATCCAGGTGGGCTCCCAGGATGATTTCCCCGCAGGATCCAAGAACGTTCCAGACAGACCTGGGCTCACTAGCTCCCTCCTGCAGAGGAAACATGAGAGAACAGCTGTTTGGAGGTTGCTTTGACTTCCCCTGGGAGGGTAGGATCCCTCCCTGGGTTGCAGGGCCTCAGGGGCCATTGCCGCTGAGAAATGCCCTCGAAGCCAGACCTTTCCAGCCTTGTATGACTCAGCACGGAGGAGACTGGAAAAGCTCTCTTCCTTGGAGGAAGGAAAGGCAGCCCCAGAGAGTGTGTTTTCACACCTGTATCTTGCAGCAAGTGTTTGGCGTCTCAGACGTCAGACCTCCAGGCCTGCTCCAACGGCCTCAGTTCCAGAGTCAGGGCCGTGTGTCTCCCTGCATTTTCTGAGCCTTGGGAACACATTCCTAGGTCAGAACAGTCCTGCCCATGGGGAAGAGGCTGCCGGGAGTGTGTCTGAGGGGTCGGGTGCCATGCTGGGGTCCAATAGACCGGTACCTCCATAGACCCCAGGACAACAGCGGTGGGGCTCCCCCTGGCTTCCGAAATGCCAAAGCGAGAAGCAAAGCTAGCTCTATCAGAAGGAAGAAAAGAGCAATCGGATGGATGTTCAGGCTGTTGCTGGGCCGCACCACTTCAGGGTCCCCCCCGAGAGGAACAGGCGCCCTGTGGCCCCTAGGTCCGATATGCAGGTTAACACACAGGGTGTGTCCCCATAGGAGCCAAGAATTTTCCTGACAGACCTAGGCTCACTAGAGCTCTCCTACAGGGCAAAAGGGGTAGAACAGACTGTGGATGTGACTCTGCCTTTCCCAGCGAGCATGGGGCCCTCCTACGGCCCGGGCTCCAGGGAAAATTGTCCTTGAAAAATGACCTCCAAGAAGCGCTTTTCCAGCAGGCTGGGATGCAGAGTTCACAGGATGCGGGGAAAGTGATCGTCCTTCAGGGAAGAAGAGGCAGCCACCCAGTGTGTGTTTGCAAGCCTGTATTTGGAAGAAACTGGTTAGCTCCTTCAAGGGGAGACCTCCAGGTCTGCTCAGAGGACCGAAATTCCAGAGGCAGCACCATGCATCTCCCCTGTCCTTTCTGAGCCTTGGAAAGACATGCCTAGCTTATAGCGGTATTGCTCATGAAGAAGCAGGATGCAGGAATGTGTCAGACATGACTGGGTGCCTTCCTGGGTTCAGCTCCGTGAGGGCCTTTCCACTCAAAGTAGGTCCCATGCCTCCTTGGGGAGGAGAAG
>NW_017190523.1:0-11252 GCF_001704415.2 Capra hircus | reverse complement strand
CACCTGTCCCAAACTCGAAAAAATCCAGGAGGTTCTCCCTCCAGGCGAGATGAGGCCCATTTCCGCTGAGCGTCTCGTGGCTAATCACACCTAAACCTCTGGAACTTCCAAAGGTTTCTTCACACCCTTGCTGCAACTCAAGAAAGTTCCCCGACATACCCCGTCTCCACTCGAGAGAAGCACGAGAGTCCCGCCCACATCCAGAGGAGCCCCGTTTCCGCCTCACAGCTAGAGAGAGGTATCCTTTCCCTGCGTGGTCGGAAAGAATTCCCGGTCTTCCCGTCACAACTCAAGAGGAGGCGCTTTCAACAGGAAAGGAGAGGAAATCCAGGGTCGTGCCACCATTTCCAGAGTCCCCAGATTCTCTCAGTCCATTCCAGGGAAACCTGTTTTCCCTGCACTGCCTCGACTTTCAAGCCGAGGATCGACTCACAGCACGGTGGCACGTGGGACAGCCCTGTGGGAAGCCTCGTGAGAAAGCCTCATGGGAAAGCCTCGAGGGAAAGCCACTGATCCCTTGATCCACTCGACGGAAGAATGACACTGCTGCTACAGCTCGGGAGGAAAGCGCTCTCAATGCCCCACTCGAATGAGGACTGACTCCCCTGGGGGAGACTCCGAAGTACCCCAAGATCCATGTCAGCACTGGAGAGGAATCCTCAGGTTCCAGGACCGACCCACACAAGTTCTTAGGCCCGGAATCGACGGGAGAGGAATCCCGAAGCCACCGAGCAACTCGCATGGGGACTGGCCTTTCCTGCGGCCACCAGAGCGGGTCCCGTGAATCCCCGTCGTAAGTCGAGAGCACCTGTTGCAATTCGAGAAAATCCAGGAGGTCTCCCCTCCAGGCAAGATGAGGCGCATTTCCGCTGAGGCGTCTAGAGGCTAAATGACCTAACATCTGGAAACTTCCAAAATGTCCTTCACACCCTTTCTGCAACTGAATAGTTCCCCGACATACTCGCCTCCACTCGAGAGGAAGCACGAGAGTCCCGCCCACATCCAGAGGAGGCCCGTTTCCGCCTCCTAGCTCGAGAGAGAGGATCCTTTCCCTGCGTGGGTGGGAAAGAATTCCCCGCATTCCCGTCGAATCTCAAGAGAGGCGCTCTCCACAGGAAAGGCGAGAGGAACTCCAGGGTCGTGCCACCATTCCAGAGTCCCCCAGATGTCTCAGTCCATTCCAGGGAAACCTGTTTTCCCTGCACTGCCTCGACTTTCAAGCGGAGGATCGACTCACATCACGGTGGGCACGTGGACAGCCCTGTGGAAAGCCTCGTGGGAAGCTCCTGGGAAAGCCTCGAGGGAAACCACAGATCCCTTGAGCACGCGAAGGGAAGCGTGACACTGTTGCTACAGCTCGGAGGAAAGCGCACGTGCATGCTCCCACTCGAGACGAGACTGACTCTCCTGGGAGACTCCAGAAGTACCCAAGATCCATGTCAGCACAGGAGAGGAATCGTCAGGCTCCGGCTCCGACTACTCACAAGGTCTTAGGCCCGGAATCGACGGTAGAGGAATCCGAGAGGCCCCCGAGCAACTCGCATGGGACTGGCCTTTCCGAGGCCACCAGAGCGGGTGTCTGTGGTCCCCGTTGTAAGTCGAGCGCACCTGCCGCAACTCGAGAAAATCCAGGAGGTTCCCCTCCAGGCGAGATGAGGCTCATTTCCGCTAAGCGTCTCGAGGCTAATCACACCTAACCTCTGGAAATTCAAAGGGTCCTTCACACCCTTGCTGCAACTCAAGAAGTTCCCGACATACCCGTCTCCAGCCACATCCAGAGGAGCCCCGTTTCTACCTCCTAGCTCGAGAGAGGATCCTTTCCCTGCGTGGTCGGAAAAATTCCCGGCGTTTCCGTCGCATCTCAAGTGAGGCACTCTCCACAGGAAAGGCGAGAGGAACTCCAGGTCGTGTCACCATTGCCAGAGTCCCCCAGATGTCTCAGTCCATTCCAGGGAAACCTGTTTTCCCTGCACTGCGTCGACTTTCAAGCCGAGATCGACTCACATCACGGTGGCACGTGGACAGCCTGTGGAAAGCCTCGTGGTAAGCCTCATGGGAAAGCTCGAGGGAAAGCCACAGATCCCTTGATCCATGCGAAGGAAACGTGACACTGCTGCTACAGCTCGAGAGGAAAGCGCACGTGCATGTCCCACTCGGAGAGGACTGACTCTTCTGGGAGACTCCAGAAGTAACCCAAGATCCATGTCAGCACTGGAGAGGAATACTCAGGTTCCGGCACCGACTCCACACAAGGTCTTAGGCCCCGGCATCTTCGGGAGAGGAATCCCGAGAGGCCCAAGAGCAACTACCATGGGAACTGGCCTTTCTGAGGCACCAGAGCGGGTCCCAGAGGTCCCCGTCGTAATTCGAGAGCACCTGCGCACTCGAGAAAATCCAGGAGTTCTCCCTTCAGCGAGATGAGGCCCATTTCCGCTGAGGCGTCTCGAGGCTAATCACATCTAATATCTGAACTCCAAAGCGTCCTTCACACCCTTGCTGCAACTCAAGAAGTTCCCCGACATAGCCGACTCCACTCGAGAGGAAGCACGAATGTCCCGCCCAAATCCAGAGGAGCCCCGTTTCCGCTCCTAGCTCGAGGGGAGGGATCCTTTCCCAGCGTGGTCGGAAAGAATTCCCGGCTTTCCCGTTGCATCTCAAGAGGAGCGCTCTCCACAGGAAAGGCGAGAGGAACTCCAGGGTCGTGCCACCATTCCAGAGTCCCCTGGAAGTCTCAGTCCATCCAGGGAAACCTGTTTTCCCTGCACTGCCGCGACTTTCAAGCCGAGGATCGACTCAAACCACGGTGGCACGTGGGACAGCCCTGTGGGAAAGCCTCGTGGGAAAGCCTCATGGAAAGCCTAGAGGAAAGCCTCGAGGAAAGCCACAGATCCCTTGATCCACGCGAAGGGAAGCGCGACTCTGCTGCTACAGCTCGGAAGAAAGCGCACGTGCATTCCCCCACTCGAGACGAGGACTGACTCCCTCGGGAGACTCCAGACGTACCCAAAGATCCATGTCAGCACTGGAGAGGAATCCTCAGGTTCCGGCACCGCTCCACACAAGTTGTTAGGCCCCGGCATCTACGGTAGAGGAATCCCGAGAGCCCCGAGAACTCGCATGGGGATGGCCTTTCTGAGGCCACCAGAGCGGGTCCCTAGGTCCCGTCGTAAGTCGAGAGCACCTGCTGCAACTCGTGAAAATCAAGGAGGTTCTCCCCTCCAGGCGAGATGAGGCCAATTTCCGTTGAGGCGTCTCGAGGCTTTTAACACCTAAACTGTGGAACTTCCAAAGGGTCCTTCACACCCTTGCTGCAACTCAAGAAGTTCCCCGACATACCAGTCTCCACTTGAGAGGCAGCCACGAGAGTCTCGGCCACATTCAGAGGAGCCCCGTTCAGTTTCCTAGCTCGAGAGGAGGGATCCTTACCCTGCGTGGTCGGGAAAGAATTCCCGGCATTCCCGTCGCATCTCAAGAGGAGGCGCTCTCCACAGGAAAGGCGAGAGGAACTCCAGGGTCGTGCACCATTCCAGAGAAAACCAGATGTCTCCGTCCATTCCAGGGAAACCTGTTTTCCTGCACTGCCTCGACTTTCAAGCCGAGGATCGACACACACCACGGTGGCACGTGGGACAGCCTGTGGGAAAGCCTCGTTGGAAAGACTCGTGGGAAAGCCTCGAGGGAAAGAACCTGATCCCTTGATCCACGCGAAGGGAAGCGTGACACTGCTGCTACAGCTCAAGAGGAAAGCACATGTGCATGCCCCCACTCGAGACGAGGACTGACTCCACTGGGGAGACTACACAGAAGTACCCCAAGATCCATGTCAGCACTGGGAGAGGAATGATCAGGTTCCGGCACCAACTCCACAGAAGATATTGGGCCCCGGCATAGACGGGAGAGGAATCCCGAAAGGCACCGAGCAACTCGCATGGGCACTGGCCTTTCCTGAGGCCACCAGAGCGGGTCCCTGAGGTCCCGTCGTAAGTCGAGAGCACCTGCCGCAACTCGAGAAAATCCAGGAGGTTCTCCCCTCCAGGCGAGATGAGGCCCATTTCCGCCTGAGGCGTCTCGAGACTAATCACACCTAACCTCTGGAACTTTCAAGGGGTCCTTCACACCCTTGCTGCAACTCAAGAAGTTCCCCGACATACCCGTCTCCACTCGAGAGGAAGCACGAGATTCCCGCCACATTCAGAGGAGCCCGTTTCCGCCTCCTAGGTCGAGAGAGGGATCCTTTCCCTGCGTGGTCGGGAAAGAATTCCCGGTTCCCGTCGCATCTCAAGAGGAGGCGCTCTCACAGGAAAAGCGAGATGAACTCCAGGTACCTGCCACCATTCCCAGAGTCCCCCAGATGTCTCAGTCCATTCCAGGGAACCTGTATCCCTGCACTGCCTCGACTTTCAAGCCGAGGATCGAATCACACCACAGTGGCACGTGGGCAGCCCTGTGGGAAAGCCTCGTGGAAAGCCTCGAGGGAAAGCCACAGAACCCTTATCCACGCGAAGGTAAGCGTGACACTGCTGCTAAAGCTCGGGAGGAAAGCGCATGTGCATGCCCCCACTCGAGTAGAGGACTGACTGTCCTGGGGACTCCAGGAGTACCAAAGATCCATGTCAGCACTGGAGAGGAATCCTCAGGTTGCGGCACCCGAATCCACAGAAGTCTTAGGCCCGGCATCTACGGAGAGGAATCCCGAGAGGCCCAAGAGCAACTCGCATGGGGACTGGCCTTTCCTGAAGCCACCAGAGCGGGTCCCTGAGGTCCCAAACGTAAGTCGAGAGCACCTGCCGCAACTCGAGAAAATCCAGTAGGTTCTCCCTCCAGGCGAGATGAGGCCCATTTCCGCTGAGGCGTCTCGAGGCTAATCACATCTAATATCTGGAACTTCCAAAGGGTCTTCACACCCTTGCTGCAACTCAAGAAGTTCCCGACATACCGTCTCCACTCGAGAGGAAGCACGAGAGTCCCGCCACATCCAGAGGAGCCCGTTTCCGCCTCCTAGCTCGAGAGGAAAGATCCTTTCCCTGCGTGGTCGGGAAAGAATTCCGGTTCCCGTCGCATCTCAAGAGGAGGCGCTCTCCACAGGAAAGGCGAGAGGACCTCCAGGGTCGTGCCACCATTCCCTGAGTCCCCCAGATGTCTCAGTCCATTCCAGGGAAATCTGTTTTCCCTTCACTGCCTCGACTTTAAAGCCGAGGATCGACTCACACCACAGTGGCACGAGAGAAAGCCCTGTGGGAAGCCTCGTGGGAAAGCGTCATGGAAAGTCTAGAGGAAAGCCACAGATCCCTTGATCCACGAAATGGAAAGCGTGAAACTGCTGCTACAGCTCGGAGGAAATCACACGTGCATGCCCTCTCTCGTGACGAGGACTGACTCCCCTGGGGAACTCCAGAAGTACCCAAGATCCATGTCAGCACTGCAGAGGAAACCTCAGGTTCCGGCACTGACTCCACACAAGGTCTTAGGCCCCAGCATCGACGGGAGAGGAATCCTGAGAGGCCCGAGCAATTCGCATGGGGAGTGGCTTTTCTGAGGCCCCAGAGCGGGTCGTTGAGGTCCCCGTCGTAAGTCGAGAGCAACTACCCTATCTCGAGAAAATCCAGGAGGTTCTCCCCTCCAGGCGAGATGGGGCCCATTTCTGCTGAGGCGTCTCGAGGCTCATCAGACCTAATCTCTGAACTTCCAAACGGTGCTTCACACCCTGGCTGCAACTCAAGATGTTCCCCTACATACCGTTTCCACTCGAGAGGAAGCACGAAAGTCCCGCCACATCCAGAGGAGCCCCGTTTCTGCCTACTAGCTCGAGAGGTGGGATCCTTTCCCTGCGTCATCGGAAAGAAATCCCGGCGTTCCCATCGCATCTCAAGAGGAGGCGCTCTCCACAGGAAAGGCGAGAGGAACTCCAGGTCGTGCCACCTTTCCCAGAGTCCCCCAGATGTCTCAGTCCATTCCAGGGATACCTGTTTTCCCTGCACTGATCGACATTCAAGCCGAGGATCGACTCACATCACGGTGGCACGTGGACAATCATGTGGGAAAGCCTCATGGAAAAGCCTCGTGTGAAAGCTTCCAGGAAAGCCACAGATCCCTTGATCCACGCGAAGGAACGTGACACTGCTGCTACAGCTCGGGAGGAAAGCGCACGTGCATGCCCCCACTCGGTACGAGGACTGACTCCCTGCGGAGACTCCAGAAGAACCCCAAGGTCCATGTCAGCACTGGAGAGGAATCCTCAGGTTCCGGCACCGACTCCACACAAGGTCTTAGGCCCGGCATCGACGGAGAGAAATCCCGAAAGGCTCCCGAGCAACTCGCATGGGGACTGGCCTTTCCTGAGGCCACCAGAGGGGGTCCTGTGGTCCCCGTCGTAAGTCGAGAGCACCTGCCGCAACTCGAGAAAATCCAGGGGTTGTCCCTCCAGCGAGATGAGGCCCATTTCCGCTGAGGCGACTGAAGCTAATCACCCCTAATCTCTGGAACTTCCAAAGGGTCCTTCACAGCCTTGCTGCAACTCAAGAAGTTCCCCGACATACCGTCTCCACTCAAGAGGAAGCACGAAAGTCCCGCCCACATCCAGAGGGCCGCGTTTCTGCCTCCTAGCTCGAGAGGAGGGATCCTTTCCTTTCGTGGTCGGCAAAGAATTCCCGGCGTTCCCGTGGCATCTCAGGAGGAGGCGCTCTCCACAGGAAAGGCGAGAGGAATCCAGGTCGTGCCACCATTCCCAGAGTCCCAAGATGTCTCAGTCCATTCCAGGGAAACCTGTTTTCCCTTCACTGCCTCGACTTTAAAGCGGAGGATCGACTCACACCACAGTGGCACGTGGGAAAGCCCTGTGGGAAGCCTCGTGGGAAAGCGTCATGGGAAAGTCTAGAGGAAAGCCACAAATCCCTTGATCCACGAAAAGGGAAGCATGACACTGCTGCTACAGCTCGGGAGGAAATCGGACTTGCATGCCCCGTCTCGAGACAAGGACTGACTCCCCTGGGGAGACTCCAGAAGTAGCACAAGATCCATGTCGGCACTGGAGAGGAATCCTCAGGTTCCGTCACTGAGTCCACACAAGGTCTTAGGCCCAGCATCGACGGGAGAGGAATCCGAGAGGCCCGGGAGAAACTCGCATGGGACTGGCCTTTCCTGAGCCACCAGAGCGGTCCTGAGGCCCTCGTCGTAAGTCGAGAGCACCTGCAGCAAGTCGTGAAAATCCAGGAGGTTCTCCCCTCCAGGCGAGATGAGGCCCATTTCGCTGAGACAATAGGGGTAATCAGACTTAAACTCTGGAACTTCCAAAGGGTCCTTCACACCCTTTCTGCAACTCAAGAAGTTCCCCGACATACCGTCTCCACACAAGAGGAACCCGAGCGTCCCGCCCGTATCCAGAGTGCCCCGTTTCCGCCTGCTAGCACGAGAGGAGTGATCCTTTCCCTGAGTGGTCCTGAAAGAATTCCTAGCGTTCCCGTCTCATCTCAAGAGGAGGCGCTCTCCACAGTAAAGGCGAGAGGAACTCCAGTATCAGGCCCCATTCCCAGAGTCCCCCAGATGTCTCAGTCCATTCCAAGGAAACCTTTTTCCCTGCACTGCCTCCACTTTCAAGCCGAGGATCGACTCACACCGCGATGGCAGGTTGGACAGCCTGTGGGAAAGCCTCGTGGGAAAGCCACGTGGGAAAGCCTCGAGGGAAAGCCACAGATCCCTTGATCCACGCGTAGGGAAGCGTGACACTGCTGCTACAGCTCGGGAGAAAGCGCACGTGCATGCCCCACTCGAGACGAGGACTGACTCCCTTGGGGAGACTCCAGAAGTACCCCAAGATCCATGTTAGCACTGGAGAGGAATCCTCAGGTTCCGGCACCGACTCCACACAAGCTATTAGGCCCTCGGCATCGACGGGAGAGGAATCCCGAGAGGCCCCGAGCAACTCGCATGGGGACTGGCCTTTCCTGAGGCCACCAGAGCGGGTCCCTGAGGTCCCCGTCGTAAGTCGAGGGCCACCTGCCGCAACTCGAGAAAATCCAGGAGGTTCTCTCCCTCCAGGCGAGATGAGGCCCATTTCGGCTGAGGCGTCTCGAGGCTAATCACATCTAACATCTGGAACTTCCAAAGGGTCCTTTCACACCCTTGCTGCAACTCAAGAAGTTCCCCGACATACCCGTCTCCACTCGAGAGGAAGCACCAGAGTCCCGCCCACATCCAGAGGAGCCCCGTTTCCGCCTCCTAGCTCGAGAGGAGGGATCCCTTTCCACTTGCGTGGTCGGGAAAATATTCCCGGCGTTCCCGGACGCATCTCAAGAGGTCGCGCTCTCCAGAGGAAAGGCGAGAGGAACTCCTTGGTCGTGCCACCAATCCCAGAGTCCCCAGATGTCTCAGTCCATTCCAGGGAGACCTGTTTTTCCCTGCAACTGCCTCAACTTTCAAGCCGAGGATCGACTCACACCACGGGTGGCACGTGGGACAGCCCTGTGGGAAAGCCTCGTGGGAAAGCCTTGTTTGGAAAGCCTCGTGGAAAGCCTCGAGGGAAAGCCACTGATCCCTTGATCCACGCGACTGGAGCGTGACACTGCTGCTACAGCTAGGGAGGAAAGCGCAGCGTGCATGCCCCCACTCGAGACGAGGACTGACTCCCCTGGGGAGACTCCAGAAGTACCCCAAGATCCATGTCAGCACTGCCAGAGGAAACCTCAGGTTCCGGGCACTGACTCCACACAAAGGTCTTAGGCCC
Source organism: Capra hircus (assembly GCF_001704415.2). NCBI lineage: Eukaryota > Metazoa > Chordata > Mammalia > Artiodactyla > Bovidae > Capra > Capra hircus. Next base: position 2,533 of record NW_017190523.1, on the reverse strand, counting down.
CCGGGCCATCGACGTGGGAGAGGAATCCCGAGAGGCCCCCGAGCAATTCGCATGGGGAGTGGCCTTTTTCTGAGGCCCCCAGAGCGGGTCGTTGAGGTCCCCATCGTAAGTCGAGAGCAACTGCCCTATTCGAGAAAATCCAGGAGGTTCTCCCTCCAGGCGAGATGAGGCCCATTTCTGCTGACGCGTCTCGAGGCTAATCACACCTAATCTCTGGAACTTCCAAAGGGTCCTTCACAGCCTTGCTGCAACTCAAGAAGTTCCCCGACATACCCGTCTCCACTGGAGAGGAAGCACGAGAGTCTGCCACATCCAGAGGAGCCCCGTTTCTGCCTCATAGCTCCAGAGGAGGGATCCTTTCCCTGGTGGTCGGGAAAGAATTCCCGGCATTCCTATCGCATCTCAAGAGGAGGCTCTCTCCATAGGAAAGGTGAGAGGAACTCCAGGGTCGGGCACCATTCCCAGAGTCCCCCAGATGTCTCAGTCCATTCCAGGGAAACCTGTTTCCCTGCACTGCCTCGACTTTTAAGCCGAGGATCGACTCACACAACGGTGCGACGGGGACAGCCCTGTGGGAAAGCCTCGTGGGAAAGCCTCTTGGAAAGCCTTGAGGGAAAGCCACAGATCCCTTGATCCACTTGAAGGGAAGCGTGACACTGCTGCTACAGCTCGGGAGGAAAGCGCACGTGCCTGCCCCACTCGAGACGAGGACTGACTCCCCTGCGGAGACTCCAGAATACCCAAGATCCATGTCAGCAACTGGAGAGGAATCCTCAGGTTCGGGCACCGACTCCCACAAGGTCTTAGGCCCCAGCATGGACGGGAGAGGAATCCCGAGAGGCCCGCGAGCAACTTGCGTGGGGACTGGCCTTTCCTGAGGCCACCAGAGCGGGTCCTGAGGTCCCGTCTTAAGTCCAGAGCACCTGCCGCAACTCGAGAAAATCCAGGAGGTTCTCCCTCCAAGTGAGATGAGGCCCATTTCCGCTGAGGCGTCTCGAGGCTAATCACACTTAACCTCTGGACTTCCAAAGGGTCCTTCACACTCTTGCTGCAACTCAAGAAGTTCCCCGACTTACCCGTCTCCACCCGGGAGGAAGCACGAGAGTTCTGCCCACATCCAGAGAAGCCCCCGTTTTGCCTCATAGCTCCAGAGGAGGGATCCTTTCCCAGGGTGGTCGGGAAAGAATTCCCGACGTTCCGGTCGCATCTCAAAGAGGCTCTCTCCATAGGAAAGGTGAGAGGAACTCAGGGTCGGGCCACCATTCCCAGAGTCCCCCAGATGTCTCAGTCCATTCCAGGGAAACTGTTTCCTGCACTGCCTCGACTTTTAAGTCAAGGATCGACTCAACACCACGGTGGAACGCGGGACAGCCCTGTGGGAAAGCCTCGTGGAAAGCCTCGTGAAAGCATTGAGGGAAAGCCACAGATCCCTTGATCCACTTGAAGGGAAAGCGTGACACTGCTGCTACAGCTCGGGAGGAAATCGCACGTGCCTGCCCCACTCGAGACGAGGACTGACTCCCAGGGAGACTCCAGAAGTACCCAAGATCCATGTCAGCACTGGAGAGGAATCCTCAGGTTCGGGCAGCGACTCCACACAAGGTCTTAGGCCCCGGCATCGACGGGCGAGGAATCCCGAGAGGCCCCTGAGAACTCGCATGGGACTGGGCTTTCCTGAGGCCACCAGAGCGGGTCCCTGAGGTCCCCGTCGTAAGTCGAGAGCACCTGCCGCAACTCGAGGAAATCTAGATGTTTCCCCTCCAGGCGACATGAGGCCCATTTCCCCTGAAGCGTCTCGAGGCTAATCACACCTAACCTCTGAACTTCCAAAGGGTCCTTCACAACCTTGCTGCAAATCAAGAAGTTCCCTGACATACCCGTCTCCACTCGAGAGGAGTCACGAGAGTCCCGCCACATCCAGAGACCCCGTTTCCGCCTCCTAGCTCGAGAGGAGAGATCCTTTCCCTGCGTGGTCGAAAAGAATTCCCGGCGTTCCGTCGCATCTCAAGAGGAGGCGCTCTCCACAGGAAAGGCGAGAGGAACTCCAGGGTCGTGCCACCATTCCCAGAGTCCCCAGATGTCTCAGTCCATTCCAGGGAAAACATGTTTTCCCTGCACTGACTCGACTTTCAAGCCGAGGATCGACTCACACCACGGTGGCACGTGGGACAACCCTGTGGGAAAGCCTCGTGGGAAAGCCACAGATCCCTTGATCCACTCGAAGGGAAGCGTGACACTGCTGCTACAGCTCGGGAGGAAAGCGCACGTGCATGCCCCCCACACCAGACGAGGACTGACTCCCCTGGGGGGAGACTCCAGAAGTACCCCAAGATCCATGTCAGCACTGGAGAGGAATCCTCAGGTTCTGGCACCGACTCCACACAAGGTCTTATGCCGGTGTCCAGCCCCGGTGGATCCAGGGAATTCGAAAGGGTCGACGGCGTTGGCGTGGAAAGACTTGTTTATTTATTAATGTAAGATTAGGATTAGCAAACTATGGTGTTAGTAAGATGATTAAGTGTCTTCTCTTTTT
>NW_017190522.1:0-11252 GCF_001704415.2 Capra hircus | reverse complement strand
TTCCAGAGGTAAGGTGAATATCCTGGAGACGCCTCAGCGGAAAATGGGCCTCATCTCGCCTAGAGGAGGAAACCTCCTGGATTTTCTCGAGTTGCGGCAGGTGCTCTCGACTTACGACGGGGGACCTCAGGGACCCGCTCTGGGGGCCTCAGGAAAGCCCAGTCCCCATGCGAGTTGCTCGGGGCCTCTCGGATACCTCTCCCTTCGATGCTGGGGCCTAAGCCCTTGTGTGGAGTCGGTGCCGGAACCTGAGGGTTCCTCTCCCTACTGACATAGATCTTGGGGTACTTCTGCAGTCTCCCCAGGGGAGTCAGTCCCCGTCTCGAGTGGGGGCATGCACGTGCGCTTTCCTCCCAAGCCGTAGAAGCAGTGTCACGCTTCCCTACGCGTGGATCAAGGGATCTGTGGCTTTCCCTCGAGGCTTTCGCACGAGGCTTTTCCCACAGGGCTGTCCCACGTGCCATCGTGGTGTGAGTCGATCCTCGGCTTGAAAGTCGAGGCAGTGCAGGGAAAACAGTTTTCCCTGGAATGGACTGAGACATCCAGGGGACTCTGGGAATGGTGGCATGACCCTGGAGTTCCTCTCGCCTTTCCTGTGGAGAGCGCCTCCTGTTGAGATGCAACGGGAACGCCGGGAATTCTTTCCCGACCACGTTGGGGAAAGGATCCCTCCTCTCGAGCTAGGAGACGGAAACGGGGCTCCTTTGGATGTGGGCGGGACTCTCGTGCTTCCTCTCAAGTGGAGACGGGTATGTCTGGGGAACTTCTTGAGTTGCAGCAAGGGTGTGAAGGACCCTTTGGAAGTTCCAGATGTTAGATGTGATTAGCCTCGAGACTCCACAGCGGAAATGGGCCTCATCTTGCCTGGAGGGGAGAACATCCTGGATTTTCTCGAGTTGTGGTCAGGTGCTCTCGACTTACGACGGGGACCTCAGGGACCCGCTCTGGTGGCCTCAGGAAAGGCCAGTCCCCATGCGAGTTGCTCGGGGCCTCTCGGGATTCCTCTCCCGTTGATGCCGGGGCCTAAGACCTTGTGTGGCGTCGGTGCCGGAACTTAAGGATTCCTCTCCAGTGCTGACATGGATCTTGGGGTACTTCTGAGGTCTCCCCAGGGGAGTCAGTCCTCGTCTCGAGGGGAGGCATGCACGTGGGCTCTCCTCCCGAGCTGTAGCAGCAATGTCACGGTTTCCTTCACGTGGATCAAGGGATCTGTGGCTTTCCCTCGAGGCTTTCACACGAGGCTTTCCCAAGAAGCTTTCCCACAGGGCTGTCCCACGTGCCACCGTGGTGTGAGTCGATCCTCGGCTTGAAAGTCGAGGCAGTGCAGGGAAACAGGTTTCCCTGGAATGGACTGAGACATCTGGGGGACTCTGCGAATGGTGGCACGACACTGGAGTTCCTCTCGCCTTTCCTGTGGAGAGCGCCTCCTCTTGAATTGCGACGGGAACTCGGTGAATTCTATCCAGACAACGCACGGAAAGGATCCCACCTCTGGAGCTAAGAGGCAGAAATGGGGCTCCTCTGGATGTGGGTGGGACTCTCGTGCTTCCTCTCGAGTGCAGACGGGTATGTCGGAGAACTTCTTGAGGGTGTGAAGGACCCTTTGGAAGTTCCGGAGGTTAGGTGTGATTAGCCTCAAGACGCCTCAGCGGAAATAGGCCTCATCTTGCCTGGAGGGGAGAACCTCCTGGATTTTCTCGAGTTGCGGCAGGTGCTCTCGACTTATGACGGGGACCTCAGGGACCCGCTCTGGTGGACTCAGTAAAGGCCAGTCCACATGCGCGTTGCTCAGGGCCTCTCGTTATTCCTCTCCCGTCGATGCCGGGGCCTACGACCTTGTGTGAATTCGGTGCCGGAACTTGAGGATTCCTCTCCCAGTGCTGACATGGATCTTGGGGTACTTCTGGAGTCTCCCCAGGGGAGTCAGTCGTAGTCTCGAGTGGGGGCATGCACGTGCGATTTCCTCCAGAGCTGTAGCAGCAGTGTCACGCTTCCCTTCGCGTGGATCAAGGGGATCTGTGGCTTTCCCTAGAGACTTTCCCACAAGGCTTTCCCAAGGGGCTTTCCCACGAGGCTTTCCCACAGGGCTGTACCACGTGCCACCGTGGTGTGAGTCGATCCTCGGCTAGAAAGTCAAGGCAGTGCAGAGAAAACAGGTTTCCCTGGAATGGACTGAGACATCTGGGGGACTCTGCGAAATGGTGGCACGACCCTTGAGTTCCTCTCGCCTTTCCTGTGGAGAGCGCCTCATCTTGAGATGCGACGGAAACGCCGGGAATTCATTCCCAACCACACAGGGAAAGGATCCCTCCTCTCGAGCTACAAGGCGGACCCGGGGCTCCTCTGGATGTGAGCGGAGCTCTTGTGCTTCCTCTCGAGTGGAGACGGGTATGTCATGGAAATTCTTGAGTTGCAGCAAGGGTGTGAAGGACCCTTTGGAAGTTCCAGAGATTAGGTGTGATTAGCCTCTAGACGCCTCAGCGAAATGGGCCTCATCTCGCCTGGAGGGCAGAACCTCCTGGATTTTCTCGAGTTGCGGCAGGTGCTCTCGACTTACGACAGGGACCTCAGGGACCCGCTCTGGTGGCCTCAGGAAAGACCACTCCCCATGTGATTTGCTCGGGGGCCGCTCGGGATTCCTCTCCCATCGATGCCGGGCCCTAAGACCTTGTGTGGAGTCGGTGTCGGAAACTGAGAATTCCTCTGCAGTGCTGACAACGCTCTTGGGGTACTTCTGAAGTCTCCCCAGGGGAGTGAGTCCTCGTCTCGAGTGGGGGCATGCACGTGTGCTTTCCTCCCGAGCTGCAGCAGCAGTGTCACGCTTCCCTTCCCGTGGATCATAGGATCTGTGGCTTTCCCTAGAGGCTTTCCCATGAGGCTTTCCCACGACGCTTTCCCACCAGGCTTTCCAACGAGGCTTTCCCCCAGTGATGTCCCACGTGCCACTGTGGTGTCAGTCGATCCTCAGTTTGAAAGTCGAGGCAGTGCCGGGGAAACAGGCTTCCCTGGAATGGACTGAGACATCTGGGGGACTCTGGGAATGGTGACAGGACCCTGGAGTTTCTCTCGCCTTTCCTGTGGAAGCACCCCCTCTTGATATGTGACGGGAACGCCGGGAATTCTTTCCCGACAACGCAGGGAATGGATCCCTCCTCTCGAGTAGGAGACGGAAACGGGGCTCCGCTGGATGTGGGCAGGACTCTCGTGCTTCCTCTCGAGTGGAGACAGGTATGTCGGGGAAATTCTTGAGTTGCAGCAAGGACGTGAAGGACCCTTTGGAAGTTTCAGAGGTTAGGTGTGATTAGCCTCGAGTCGCCTCAGCGGAAATGGGCCTCATCTCGCCTGGAGGGGAGAACCTCCTGGATTTTCTCGAGTTGCGACAGGTGCTCTCGACTTACGACGGGGACCTCAGGGACCTGCTTTGGTGGCCTCTGGAAAGGCCATTCCCTATGCGAGTTGCTCGGGACCTCTCGAATTCCTCTCCCGTCGATGCCGGGGCCTACGATCTCGTGTGGAGTGGGTGCCGGAACCTGAGGATTCCTCTCCAGTGCTGACATGGATCTTGGGGTACTTCTGGAGTCTCCCCACGGGAGTCAGTCCTCGTCTCGAATGGGGGCATGCAGTTGGGCTCTACTCCTGAGCTCTAGCTGCAGTGTCGCGCTTCCCTTCGCGGGCAGTAAGGGATCTGTGGCTTTCCCTCGAGGCTTTCCCACGAGGGTTTCCCACACGGGCTGTCCCAAATGCCACCGTTGGTGTGAGTCGTTTCTCGGCTTGAAAGTCATGGCAGTGCATGGAAAACAGGTTTCCCTGGAATGGACTGAGACCTCTGGGGGACTCTGGGAATGGTGGCACGACCCTGGAGTTCCTCTCGCCTTTCCTGTGGAGAGCGCTTCCTCTTGAGATGCTACGGAACGCCGGGAATTCTTTCCCGAAAACGCAGGGTAAGGATCCCTCCTCTCGAGCTAGGAGGCGGAAACTGGGCTCCTCTGGATGTGTTCGTGACTGTCGTGCTACCTCTCGAGTGGAGACGGGTATGTCGGGGAACTTCTTGAGTTGCAGCAATGGCGTGAAGGACCGTTTGGAATTTTCAGAGGTTAGGTGTGATTAGCCTCGAAACACCTCAGTGGAAATGGGCCTCATTCGCCTGGAGGGGAGAAACTCCTGGATTTTCTTGAGTTGTGGCAGGCGCTATCGGCTTACGACGGGTACCTCAGGGACCCGCTCTGGTGGCCTCACGAAAGGCCAGTCCCCATGCGAATTGCTCGGGTGCCTCTCGGTATTCCTCTCTCGTCGATGCCGGGGCATAAGACCTCGTGTGGAGTCGGTGCCGGAACCTGAGGATTGCTCTCCAGTGCTGACATGGATCTTGGGGTACTTCTGGAGTCTCCCCAGGGGAGTCAGTCCTCGTCTCGAGTGGGGACATGCACGTGTGCTTTCCTCCACAGCTGTAGCAGCAGTGTTGCGCTTCCGTTCGCTTGGACCACGGCATCTGTGGATTTCCCTCGAGGCTTTCCCGCTAGGCTTTCCCACGAGGCTTTCCCACAGGGCTCTCCCATGTTCCACCGTGTTGTGAGTCGATCCTCGGGTTGAAAGTCGAGGCAGTGTAGGGAAAACAGGTTTCCCTGGAATGGACTGAGACATCTGGGGGACTCTGGGAATGGTGACACGACCCTGGAATTCCTCTTGCTTTTCCTGTGGAGAGCGCCTCCTCTTGAGATGCGACGGGAACGCCGGGAATTCTTTCCCGTCCACGCAGGGAAAGGATCCCTGCCCTCGAGCTAGGAGGCGGAAACGGGGCTCCTCTGGATGAGGGCGGGACTCTCGTGCTTCCTCTCGAGTGGAGACAGGTAAGTTGGGGAACTTCTTGATTTGCAGCAAGGGTGTGATAGACCTTTTGGAAGTTCCAGAGGTTAGGTGTGATGAGCCTCGAGACGCCTCAGCGGATATGGGCCTCATCTCGCCTGGACGGGAGAACCTCCTGGATTTTCTCGAGTTGCGGCAGGTGCTCTAGACTTACGACGGGGAACTCAGGGACCCGCTCTGGTGGCCTCAGGAAAGAAGAGTCCCCATGCTAGTTCCACTGGGGCCTCTCGGGATTCCTCCCCCGTCGATGCCGGGGCCTAAGACCTTGTGTGGAGTCCGTGCCGGAACCTGAGGATTCCTCTCCAGTGCTGACATGGATCTTGGGGTACTTCTGGAGTCTCCCGCGGGGAGTCCGTCCTCGTCTCTAGTGGGGGCATGCACTTGCGCTTTCCTCCCGAGCTGTAGCAGCAGTGTCACTCTTCCCTTCGCGTGTATCAAGGGATCTGTGGCTTTCCCTCGAGGCTTTCCCACGAGGCTTTCCCACGAGGCTTTCCCACAGGGCTGTCCCACGTGCCACCGTGGTGTGTCTCGATCCTTGGTTTGAAAGTCGAGGCAGTGCAGGGAAAACAGGTTTCCCTGGAATGGACTGAGACATCTGGGGGGCTCTGGGAATGGTGGCACGACCCTGGAGTTCCTCTCGCCTTTCCTCTGGAGAGCGCCTCCTCTAGAAATGGGACGGGAACTCGGGGAATTCTCTCCCGACCACGAAGGGAAAGGATACCTCCTCTCGAGCTAGGAGGCGGAAACGGGGCTCCTCTGGATGTGGGCCTGACTCTAGTGCTTCCTCTCGAGTGGAGATGGGCATGTCGGGGAACTTGTAGAGTTGCAGCAAGGGCGTGAAGGACCCTTTGGAAGTTCCAGAGGTTAGGTGTGATTTGCCTCCAGACGCCTCAGCGGAAATGGGCCTCATCTCGCCTGGAGGGGAGAACCTCCTGGATTTTCTCGAGTTGCGGCAGGTGCTCTCGACTTACGAAGGGGCCTCAGGGATCCGTTCTGGTGGACTCAGTAAAGGCCAGTCCCCATGGGAGTTGCTCGGGGCCTCTCGGGATTCCTCTCCCGTCGATGCTGGGGCCTAAGACCTTGTGTGGACTCAGTGCCGGAACCTGAGGATTCCTCTCCAGTGCAGACATGGATCTTGAGGGTACTTCTGGATTCTCCCCAGGGCAGTCAGTCCTGGTCTCGAGTGGGGGCATGCACGTGCGCTTTCCTCCCGAGCTGTAGCAGCAGTGTCGCGCTTCCCTTCGCGTGGATCAAGGGATCTGTGTCTTTCCCTCGAAGCTTTCCCACGAGGCTTTCCCACAGGGCTGTCCCACGTGCAACCGTGGTGTGAGTCGATCCTCGGCTTGAAAGTCGAGGCAGTGCAGGGAAAACAGTTTTCCCTGGAATGGACTGAGACATCCGGGGGACTCTGGGAATGGTGGCACGACCCTGGAGTTCCTCTCGCCTTTCCTGTGGAGAGCGCTTCCTCTTGACATGCAACGGGAAAGCCGGGAATTCTTTCCCGACCACGCTGGGAAAGGATCCCTCCCCTCGAACTAGGAGGCGGAAACGGGGCTCCTCTGGATGTGGGCGGGACTCTCGTGCTTCCTCTCCAGTGGAGACGGGTATGTCGGGGAACTTCTTGAGTTGCAGCAAGGGTGTGAAGGACCCTTTGGAAGTTCCGGATGTTAGATGTGATTAGCCTCGAGACTCCTCAGCGGAAATGGGCCTCATCTCGCCTGGAGGGGAGAACCTCCTGGATTTTCTCGAGTTGCGTCAGGTGCTCTCGACTTACGACGGGGACCTCAGGGACCCGCTCTGGTGGCCTCAGGAAAGGCCAGATCCCATGCGAGTTGCTCGGGGGCCTCTCGGGATTCCTCTCCTGTCGATGCCGGGGCCTAAGACCTTGTGTGGACTCGGTGCCGGAACCTGAGGATTCCTCTCCAGTGCTGACATGGACCTTGGGGTACTTCTGGTGTCTCCCCAGGGGAGTCAGTCCTCGTCTCGAGTGGAGGCATGCTCGTGCCCTTTCCTCCCGAGCTGTAGCAGCAGTGTCACGCTTCCCTATGCGTGGATCAAGGGGTATGCGGCTTTCCCTCGAGGCTTTCCCACGAGGCTTTCCCACGAGGCTTTTCCACAGGGCTGTCCCACCTGTCACCATGTTGTGAGTCGATCCTCGGCTTGAAAGTCGAGGCAGTGCAGGGAAAACAGATTTCCCTGGAATGTACTGAGACATCTGGGGGACTCTGGGAATGGTGGCAAGACCCTGGAGTTCCTCTCGCCTTTCTTGTACAGAGAGCCTCCTCTTGAGATGGGTCGGGAACGCCGGGAATTCTTTCCCGACCACGAAGGGAAAGGATACCTCCTCTCGAGGTAGCAGGCGGAAACGGGGCCCCTCTGGATGTGGGCGGGACTCTCGTGCTTCCTCTCGAGGGGAGACAGTATGTCGGGGAACTTCTTGAGTTGCAGAAAGGGTGTGAAGAACCCTTTGGAAGTTCCAGAGGTAAGGTGAATATCCTGGAGACGCCTCAGCGGAAATGGGCCTCATCTCGCCTGGAGGAGAGAACCTCCTGGATTTTCTCGAGTTGCGGCAGGTGCTCTCGACTTACGACGGGGACCTCAGGGACCCGCTCTGGGGGCCTCAGGAAAGCCCAGTCCCCATGCGAGTTGCTCGGGGGCCTCTCGGGATACCTCTCCCTTCGATGCTGGGGCCTAAGCCCTTGTGTGGAGTCGGTGCCGGAACCTGAGGGTTCCTCTCCCTACTGACATAGATCTTGGGGTACTTCTGCAGTCTCCCCAGGGGAGTCAGTCCCCGTCTCGAGTGGGGGCATGCACGTGCGCTTTCCTCCCGAGCCGTAGAAGCAGTGTCACGCTTCCCTACGCGTGGATCAAGGGATCTGTGGCTTTCCCTCGAGGCTTTCGCACGAGGCTTTCCCACAGGGCTGTCCCACGTGCCATCGTGGTGTGAGTCGATCCTCGGCTTGAAAGTCGAGGCAGTGCAGGGAAAACAGTTTTCCCTGGAATGGACTGAGACATCCAGGGGACTCTGGGAATGGTGGCACGACCCTGGAGTTCCTCTCGCCTTTCCTGTGGAGAGCGCCTCCTGTTGAGATGCAACGGGAACGCCGGGAATTCTTTCCCGACCACGCTGGGAAAGGATCCCTCCTCTCGAGCTAGGAGACGGAAACGGGGCTCCTTTGGATGTGGGCGGGACTCTCGTGCTTCCTCTCAAGTGGAGACGGGTATGTCTGGGAACTTCTTGAGTTGCAGCAAGGGTGTGAAGGACCCTTTGGAAGTTCCAGATGTTAGATGTGATTAGCCTTGAGACTCCACAGCGGAAATGGGCCTCATCTTGCCTGGAGGGGAGAACATCCTGGATTTTCTCGAGTTGTGTCAGGTGCTCTCGACTTACGACGGGGACCTCAGGGACCCGCTCTGGTGGCCTCAGGAAAGGCCAGTCCCATGCGAGTTGCTCGGGGCCTCTCGGGATTCCTCTCCCGTCGATGCCGGGGCCTAAGACCTTGTGTGGCGTCGGTGCCGGAACCTAAGTATTCCTCTCCAGTGCTGACATGGATCTTGGGGTACTTCTGAGGTCTCCCAGGGGAGTCAGTCCTCGTCTCGAGGGGAGGCATGCACGTGGGCTCTCCTCCCGAGCTGTAGCAGCAATGTCACGCTTTCCTTCACGTGGATCAAGGGATCTGTGGCTTTCCCTCGAGGCTTTCACACGAGGCTTTCCCAAGAAGCTTTCCCACAGGGCTGTCCCACGTGCCACCGTGGTGTGAGTCGATCCTCGGCTTGAAAGTCGAGGCAGTGCAGGGAAACAGGTTTCCCTGGAATGGACTGAGACATCTGGGGGACTCTGCGAATGGTGGCACGACACTGGAGTTCCTCTCGCCTTTCCTGTGGAGAGCGCCTCCTCTTGAATTGCGACGGGAACTCGGTGAATTCTATCCAGACAACACACGGAAAGGATCCCACCTCTGGAGCTAAGAGGCAGAAATGGGGCTCCTCTGGATGTGGGTGGGACTCTCGTGCTTCCTCTCGAGTGCAGACGGGTATGTCGGAGAACTTCTTGAGTTACAGCAAGGGTGTGAAGGACCCTTTGGAAGTTCCAGAGGTTAGGTGTGATTAGCCTCAAGACACCTCAGCGGAAATAGGCCTCATCTTGCCTGGAGGGGAGAACCTCCTGGATTTTCTCGAGTTGCGGCAGGTGCTCTCGACTTATGACGGGGACCTCAGGGACCCGCTCTGGTGGACTCAGTAAAGGCCAGTCCACATGCGCGTTGCTCAGGGGCCTCTCGTTATTCCTCTCCCCGTCGACCCGGGGCCTACGACCTTGTGTGAATTCGGTGCCGGAACTTGAGGATTCCTCTCCAGTGCTGACATGGATCTTGGGGTACTTCTGGAGTCTCCCCAGGGGAGTCAGTCGTAGTCTCGAGTGGGGGCATGCACGTGCGATTTCCTCCAGAGCTGTAGCAGCAGTGTCACGTTTCCCTTCGCGTGGATCAAGGGATCTGTGGCTTTCCCTAGAGACTTTCCCACGAGGCTTTCCCACGGGGCTTTCCCACGAGGCTTTCCCACAGGGCTGTCCCACGTGCCACGGTGGTGTGAGTCGATCCTCGGCTAGAAAGTCAAGGCAGTGCAGAGAAAACAGGTTTCCCTGGAATGGACTGAGACATCTGGGGGACTCTGCGAATGGTGGCACGACCCTTGAGTTCCTCTCGCCTTTCCTGTGGAGAGCGGCCTCATCTTGAGATGCGACGGAAACGCCGGGAATTCATTCCCAACCACACAGGGAAAGGATCCCTCCTCTCGAGCTACGAGGCGGACCCGGGGCTCCTCTGGATGTGAGCGGAGCTCTTGTGCTTCCTCTCGAGTGGAGACGGGTATGTCATGGAAATTCTTGAGTTGCAGCAAGGGTGTGAAGGACCCTTTGGAAGTTCCAGAGATTAGGTGTGATTAGCCTCTAGACGCCTCAGCGAAATGGGCCTCATCTCGCCTGGAGGGCAGAACCTCCTGGATTTTCTCGAGTTGCGGCAGGTGCTCTCGACTTACGACAGGGACCTCAGGGACCCGCTCTGGTGGCCTCAGGAAAGACCACTCCCATGGAGTTGCTCGGGGGCCTCTCGGATTCCTCTCCTGTCGATGCGGGGCCTAAGACCTTGTGTGGAGTCGGTGGCGGAACCTAGGATTCCTCTCCAGTGCTGACATGGATTTTGGGTACTTCTGGAGTCTCCGCAGGGGAGTCAGTCCTCGCACGAGTTGCGGCATGCACGTGCGCTTTCCTCCGAGAGTAGCAGCAGTGTCACGCTTCCCTTCGCGTGGATCAAGGATCTGTGGTTTCCCTCCAGGCTTGCCCAGGAGGCTTTCCCACAGGGCTGTCATGTGCCACCGTGGTGTGAGTCGATCTTCGGCTTGAAAGTCGAGCCAGTGCAGGGAAAACAGGTTTCCCTGGAATGGACTGAGATATCTGGGGGATCTGGAATGGTGGCACGACCCCCGGAGTTCCTCTCGCCTTTCCTGTGTGGAGAGCGCCTCCTCTTGAGATGCGACGGAAATGCCGGGGAATTCTTCCCGACCACGCAGGGGAAGGATCCCTCCTCTCTAGATAGGAGGCGGAAACGGGACTCCTCTGGATGAGGCGGGACTCTCGTGATTCCTCTCGAGTGGAGACGGGTATGTCGGGGAACTTCTTGAGTTGCAGCAAGGGTGTGAAAGACCCTTTGTAAGTTTCAGATGTTAGGTGTGATTAGCCTCGAGACGCCTCAGCGGAAATGGGCCTCATGTCGCCTGGAGGGGAGAACCTCCTGGATTTTCTCGAGTTGGGGCATGTGCTCTCGACTTACGACGGGGACCTCATGGACCCACTCTGGGTGGCCTCAGGAAAGGCCAGTCCCCAAGCGAGTTCCTCGGGGGCCTCTCGGATTCCTCTCCCGTCGATGCCGGGGCCTAAGCCTGCCGGGAGCCAGTGTGAGGAAGCCGCCCGTGACAAGGTTATGAGGAAGGAAGCTGACATACGCAAGGCGTGCTCAGACTTCAGGGACCCCTCTGGAAATTTTTTAAGCATGTACCCCAACAAAAATCTGCCGGTTTTTGTGCTCTACTTTTTCACTCTTCTGACCTTTTCTGGAAAAAGTCAATTCAGGCGTTAGTCTTCTGCATTTGAAAGAGTGTTTCAATCCAAAAACCCTCTGATGGCTTTCTAGCCTGCCTGTAGAACTCGTACAGCTGCGCTTGTGATTGTTTGAGGCTCCTGACCGCCGGAGGCACACAGAAGCTTAAAACATCCTAGGAATGCAGGAGCTTCTGAGGGAGTCAGAATCTTTAGAATAGGACTGATTAAAAGTTTCATTTTTGGGTCAATGCTACTGCAAATTTTCATATCCTTTATTTTTTAGATATAGTTGGGT
>NW_017190521.1:0-11253 GCF_001704415.2 Capra hircus | reverse complement strand
AGGAACTCCAGGTCGTGCCACCATTCCAGAGTCCCCAGATGTCTCAGTCCTTTCCAGAGGAACCTGTTTTCCCTGCACTGCCTCGACTTTCACGCCGAGGATCAATTCACTCCACAGTGGCATGTGGGACAGCCCTGTGGGAAAGCCTCGAGGAAAGCCTCGTGGGAAAGCCTTGAGGGAAAGCCACAGATCCCTTGATCCATGCGACGGGAAGCGTGACTCTGCTACTACAGCTCGGGAGGAAAGCGCTCGTGCATTCCCTGACTCGAGCCGAGGACTAACTCCCCCGTGGAGACTCCAGAAGTACCCTCAGATAAATGTCAGCACTGGAGAGGAATCCTCAGGGTTCTGGCACTGACTCGACACAAGGTCTTAGGCCCCGGCATCAACGGGAGAGGAATCCCAAGAGGGCCCCTAGCAGCTCGCATGGGGACTGGCCTTTCCTTAGGCCACCAGATCGGGTCCCTGAGGTCCCCGTCGTAAGTAGAGAGCACCTGCCGCAACTCAAGAAAATCCAGGAGGTTTTCCCCTCCAGGCGAGATGAGGCCCGTTTCCATTGAAGGCATATCGAGGCTAATCACAGCGAAATTCTGGAACGTCCAAAGGGTCCTTCACACCCTTGCTGCAACTCAAGATGTTCCCCGACATACCCGTTCCCACCCGAGAGGAAACACGAGGATTGTGCCCACATAGAGAGGAGCCCCATTTCCCCCTCGTACCTCGAGATGAGGCATCCTTTCCCCGCCTCCTCGGGAAAGATTTCCTGGCGTTCCCGATGCATCTCAAGAGGAGGCGCTCTCCACAGGAAAGGCGAGAGGAACTCCAGTGTCGTGCCATCATTCCAAGAGTCCCCCAGATGTCTCAGTCCATTTCAGAGGAACCTGTTTCCCTGCACTGCCTCGACTTTCACGCCGAGGATCGACTCACACCACGGTGGCACGTGGGACAGCCCTGTGGGAATGCCTCCTGGGGAAATCCACGTGGGAAAGCCTGGAGGAGAACCACAGATCCCTTCATACACTCGACGTGCCGGCGTCCAGCCCCGGTGGATCCAGGGAATTCTAAGGTGGACGGTGTTGGCATGGTAAGACTTCTTTATTTATTAATATAAGATTAGATTAAAAAACTGTAGTGTAGTAGGAAGATTAAGTGGAGGAAGAGGGCTGAATAGCTTGGTGTACGGGGAAGGCCAATAAAATTCCAGACAAGGAATTTGCACCATCTACTTTGGGACACCGGCCGCCCCGCTCTAGTATCTAAGGGTGCCTCGCCTTAAGCTTCCTTTCCTGCGGGTCTTAACAGCCAGGGCAAGTAAGTAACCTGGCGAGCCTCCGCGCCCCAGGTGGAGATTCAGCCTGAAGTTAAAGAGCAGAGAGAGGGAAGGGAGAGAAGAAAAGAGAGAGAAAATCACGGGGGGAGCCAGAGTCCCAAGAAACCAGGCCGAGAGACTAGTTCGAGAAGCTGGCCCGAGAAGCTGGCCCGAGAAACTGGCCCCCCTCCTTTATTGTTCAGAAGGCCTTTGATACACAGAGATCAATGGTAACACAAAATTATGTAGTGTTCGCAACCCAGATTCTTTCTGTATATCATTTTGTATACAAAAGGTCTCAGGTGATTTACATTATCTTCTGGCCAAGAGGCTTGTTAACACTTTTTGGCTCTCTTCCTTAATGAATGTTAATTTTGTTTCCCCTCAAGTGTTTTTTTTTTTTTTTTAGTCTGCATCTCCTTAAAGCATTAAAGTTACATCTCTATAGAACAAACGTGCCGTGGGATATAACAAAGAAGGTACTTAACTCAAAGATCTAATGTTGCTAATACCAGGTCTACTACTTGTTTTTCTATACGCCAACTATATCTAAAAATAAAGAATATGAAAATTTGGCAGCAAGCATTGACTCAACAAATGAAACTTTTCATCAGTCCTATTCTAAAGATTTAGACTCTTCAGAAGCCCCTACATTCCTAGGATGTTTTAAGCTTCCTTTGCCTCCTGCGGTCAGCAGGCCTCAAACAATCACATGCGCAGCTGTATGAGTCCTGCAGGCAGGCTAGAAAGCCATCAGAGGGGTTTTTAATTGAAACACTCTTTCAAATGAAGAAGACTAAAGCCCTGAATTGACATTTTCCAGAAAATGTCAGAAGAGTGGAAAAGCAGAGCACAAAAGCCGGCAGATTTTTGTTGGGGTACATGCTTAGGAATTTCCAGAGGGGTCCCTGAAGTCTGAGCACGCCTTGCACATGTCAGCTTCCTTCCTCATGACCTTGTCACGGGCGGGCTTCTTCACACTGGCTCCCGGCACGACGGGAAGCGTGACACTGCTGCTACAGCACGGGAGGAAAGCACCATTGCATGCCCCCATTCGAGCCGAGGACTAACTCTCCTGGGGAGATTCAAAAATAAACCCAAGATCTATGTCAGTCATGGAGAGGAATCCTCAGGTTCCGGCACAGACTCCACACAAGATATTAGGTCCCGGCATCCACGGGAGAGGAATCCCGGCAGGCTCCCAAGCAACTCGCATGGGGACTGGCATTTACTAAGGTCACCAGAGCGGGTCCCTGAGATCCCCGTCGGAAGACGAGAGCACCTGCCCCAACTCGAGAAAATCAAGGAGGCTCTCCCCTCCAAGCCAGATGAGGCCTATTTCCACTGAGGCGTCTCGAGGCTAATCACACCTAACCTCTGGAACTTCCAAAGGGTCCTTCACACACTTGCTGCAACTCAAAAAGTTCCCCAACATACCCATCTCCACTTGAGAGGAAGCACGAGGGTCCCGCCCACATCCAGAGGAGCCCCGTTTCCACCTCGTAGCTAGAGGAGTGATCCTATCCCTGCTTGGCTGGGAAATAATTCCCGGTGTTCCCGTCCCATCTCAAGAGGAGGCGCTCTCCACAGTAAAACCGAGAGGAGCAGCATGGTCGTTCCACCATTCCAAGAGTACCCCAGATGTCTCAGTCCTTTCCAGAGAAACCTGTTTTCCTTGCACTGCCTCGACTTTCACACCGAGGATTGAATCACACCACTGTGGCACGTGGGACAGCCCTGTGGGAAAGCCTTGAGGAAAACCTCATGGGAAAGCCCCGAGGGAAAGCCACAGATCCCTTGATCCACCCGAAGGGAAGCGTGACACTGCTGCTAAAGCTCGGAAAGAAAGCGCACGTGCATGCCCCCAGTAGTGTCGTGGACTGACTCCCCTGGGGAGACTCCACAAGTACCCCAAGATCCATGTCAGCACTGGAGAGGAATCCTCAGGTTTGGGTACCGACTGCACACAAGGTCTTAGGACCCGGCATCGACGGGAGAGGAATCCCGAGAGGCCCCCGAGTAACTCGCATGGGGACTGGCCTTTCCTGAGGCCACCAGAGCGGTCCCTGAGGTCTCCGGGGTAAGTCGAGAGCACCTGCCGCAACTCGAGAAAATCCAGGAGGTTCTCCCCTCCAGGTGAGAAGAGGCCCATTTCCGCTGAGGCGTCTCGAGGCTAATCACACCTAACCTCTGGAACTTCCAAAGTGTCCTTAACACCCTTGCTGCAACTCAAGAAGTTCCCCGACATAACCGTCTCCACTCGAGAGGAAGCACGAGAGTCCCGCCCACATCCAGAGGAGCCCCGTTTCCGCCTCCTAGCTCGAAAGGATGGAGCCTATCCCTGCGTGGTTGGGAAAGAATTCCCGACGTTCCCGTCGCATCTCAAGAGGAGGCGCTCTCCACAAGAAAGGCGAGAGGAACTCCAGGGTCGTGCCACCATTCCCAGAGTCCCCCAGATGTCTCAGTCCATTCCAGGGAAACCTGTTTTCCCTGCACTGCCTCGACTTTCAAGCCGAGGATCGACTCACACCACGGTGGCACGTGGGACAGCCCTGTGGGAAAGTCTCGGGGGAAAGCCTCGTGTGAAAACCTCGAGGGAAAGCCACAGATCCCTTGATCCACTAGAAGGGAAGCGTCGCACTGCTGCTACAGCTCGGGAGGAAAGCGCACGTGCATGCCCCCACTCGAGACGAGGACAGACTCCCCTGGGGAGACTCCAGAAGTACCCCAAGATCCAAGTCAGCACTGGAGAGGAATCCTCAGGTTCCGGCACTGACGCCACACAAGGTCTTAGGCCGCGGCATCATCGGGAGAGGAATCCCGAGAAGCCCCCGAGCAACTCGCATGGGGACTGGCCTTTCCTGAGGCCACCAGAGCGGGTCCCTGATGTCCCCATTGTAAGTCGAGAGCACCAGCCACAACTCGAGAAAATCGAGGAGGTTCTCCCCTCCAGGCGAGATGAGGCCCATTTCCGCTGAGGCGTCTCGAGGCTAATCAAACCTAACCTCTGGAACTTCCAAAGGGTCCTTCACACCCTTGTTGCAACTCAAGAAGTTCTCCGACATACCCGTCTCCACTCGAGAGGTAGCACGAGAGTCCCGCCCACATCCAGAGGAGCCCCATTTCCGCCTCCTAGCTCGAGAGGAGTGATCCTTTCCCTGCGTGGTCGGGAAAGAATTCCCGGCATTCCAGTCGCATCTCAAGAGGAGGCGATCTCCACAGGAAAGGCGAGAGGAACTCCAGGGTCGTGCCACCATTCCCAGAGTCCCCCAGATGTCTCAGTCCATTCCAGGGAAACCTGTTTTCCCTGCACTGCCTCGACTTTCAAGCCGAGGATCGACTCACACCACGGTGGCACGTGGGACAGCCCTGTGGGAAAGTCTCGGGGGAAAGCCTCGTGTGAAAACCTCGAGGGAAAGCCACAGATCCCTTGATCCACTAGAAGGGAAGTGTCGCACTGCTGCTACAGCTCGGGAGGAAAGCGCACGTGCATGCCCCCACTCGAGACGAGGACAGACTCCCCTGGGGAGACTCCAGAAGTACCCCAAGATCCAAGTCAGCACTGGAGAGGAATCCTCAGGTTCCGGCACTGACGCCACACAAGGTCTTAGGCCGCGGCATCATCGGGAGAGGAATCCCGAGAAGCCCCCGAGCAACTCGCATGGGGACTGGCCTTTCCTGAGGCCACCAGAGCGGGTCCCTGATGTCCCCATTGTAAGTCGAGAGCACCAGCCACAACTCGAGAAAATCGAGGAGGTTCTCCCCTCCAGGCGAGATGAGGCCCATTTCCGCTGAGGCGTCTCGAGGCTAATCAAACCTAACCTCTGGAACTTCCAAAGGGTCCTTCACACCCTTGTTGCAACTCAAGAAGTTCTCCGACATACCCGTCTCCACTCGAGAGGTAGCACGAGAGTCCCGCCCACATCCAGAGGAGCCCCATTTCCGCCTCCTAGCTCGAGAGGAGTGATCCTTTCCCTGCGTGGTCGGGAAAAGAATTCCCGGCATTCCAGTCGCATCTCAAGAGGAGGCGATCTCCACAGGAAAGGCGAGAGGAACTCCAGGGTCGTGCCTCCATTCCCAGAGTCCCCCAGATGTCTCAGTCCATTCCAGGGAAACCTGTTTTCCCTGCACTGCCTCGACTTTCAAGCCGAGCATCGACTCACACCACGGGTGGCACGTGGGACAGTCCCTGTGGGAAAGCCACGTGGGAAACCCTCATGGGAAAGCCTCTGGGGAAAGCCTTCAGGGGAAAGCCACAGATCCCTTGATCCACTCGAAGGGAATCGTGACACTGCTCCGACAGCTCGGGAGGAAAGCGCACGTGCATTGCCCCCACTCGAGACGAGGACTGACTCCCCTGGGGAAACTCCAGAAGTACCTCAAGATCATGTCAGCACTGGAGAGGTATCCTCAGGTTCGGGCACCGACTCCACACAAAATCTTAGGCCCCGGCATTGAATGGAGGGAATCCCGAGAGGCCTACGAGCAACTCGCATGGGGACTGGCCTTTCCTGAGTCCACCAGAGCGGGTCCTTGAGGTCCCCGTCGTAAGTCGAGAGCACCTGCGGCAACTCGAGAATATCCAGGAGGTTTTCCCCTCCAGGCGAGATGAGGCCCATTTACGCTCAGGCGTCTTGAGTCTAATCACACCTAACCTCTGGAACTTCCAAAGGGTCCTTCACACCCTTGCTGCAACTCAAGAAGTTCCCGGAAATACCTGTCTCCACTCGAGAGGAAGCAGGAGAGTCCCGCCCACATCCAGAGGAGCCCCTTTTCCGCCTCCTAGCTCGAGAGGAGGGATCCTTTCCCTGTGTGGTCGGGAAAGAATCCCCGCATTCCCATCGAATTCAAGAGGAGGCCGCTCTCCACAGGAAAGGCGAGAGGAACCCCAGGGTCGTTCCACCATTCCCAGAGTCCCCCAGATGTCTTAGTCCATTCCAGGGAAACCTGTTTTCCCTGCACTGCCTTGACTTTCAAGCCGAGGGTCGAATCACACCACGGTGGCACGTGGTACAGCCCTGTGGGGACAGCCTCGTGGGAAATGCTCGGTGGAAAATCTCAAGCGAAAGCCACAGATCCCTTGATCCACGCCTATGGAAGCGTGACACTGCTGCTACAGCTAGGGAGGAAAGCGCACGCGCATGCCCCACTAGAGACGAGCACTGACTCCGCTTGGGAGACTCCAGAAGCACCCCAAGATCCATGTCAGCACTGGAGAGGAATGCCTCAGGTTCCGGCACCGACTCCACACAAGATCTTATGCCCCGGCATAGACGGGAGAGGAATCCCAAGAGGCCCCCGAGCAACTCGCATGGGGACTGGCCTTTCCTGAGGCCACCAGAGGGGGTCCCTGTGGTCCCCGTCGTAAGTCGAGAGGACCTGCCGCAAGTCGAGAAAATCCAGGAGGTTGTCCCCTCCAGGCGAGATGAGGCCCATTTCCGCTGAGGCGACTGGAAGCTAATCACCCCTAATCTCTGGAACGTCCAAAGGGTCCTTCACAGCCTTGCTGCAACTCAAGAAGTTCCCCGACATACCCGTCTCCACTCAAGAGGAAGCACGAGAGTCCCGCCTACATCCAGAGGGGCCCCATTTCCGCGTCCTAGCTCGAGAGGAGGGATCCTTTCCTTTCGTGGTCGGCAAAGAATTCCCGGCGTTCCCGTCGCATCTCAGGAGGAGGCGCTCTCCACAGGAAAGGCGAGAGGAAATCCAGGGTCGTGCCACCATTCCCAGAGTCCCCAAGATGTCTCAGTCCATTCCAGGGAAACCTGTTTTCCCTGCACTGCCTCGACATTCAAGCCGTGGATCGACTCACATCATGGTGGCACGTGGGACAACCATGTGGGAAAGTCTCGTGGGAAAGCCTCGTGTGAAAACCTCCAGGGAAAGCCATAGATCCCTTGATCCACGCGAAGGGAAGCGTGACACTGCTGCTACAGCTGGGGAGGAAAGCGCACGTGCATGCCCCCACTCGAGACGGGGACTGACTCCCCTGGGGAGACTCCAGAAGTACCCCAAGATCCATGTCGGCACTGGAGAGGAATCCTCAGGTTCCGGCACCGACTCCACACAAGGTCTTAGGCCCCGGCATAGACGGGAGAGGAATCCCGAGAGGCCCCGAGCAACTCGCATGGGACTGGCCTTTCCTGAGGCGACCAGAGCGGGTCCCTGAAGTCCCCGTCGTTAAGTCGAGAGCACCTGCCGCAACTCGAGAAAATCCAGGAGGTTCTCCCCTCCAGGCGAGATGAGGCCCATTTCTGCTGAGGCATCTCGAGGCTAATCAACACCTAACCTCTGGAACTTTCAAGGGGTCCTTCACACCCTTGCTGCAACTCAAGAAATTCCCCGACATACCCGTCTCCACTCGAGAGGAAGCACGAGAGTCCCGCCACATCCGGAGTAGCCCTGTTTCCGCCTCCTAGCTCGAGAGGAGGGATCGTTTCCCTGCGTGGTCGGGAAAGAATTCCCGGGTTCCCGTCGCATCTCAAGAGGAGGCGCTCTCCACAGGAAAGGCGAGAGGAACTCCAGGGTCGTGCAACATTCCCTGAGTCCCCAGATGTCTGAGTCCATTCCAGGGAAATCTGTTTTCCCTTCACTGCTCGACTTTAAAGCCAAGGATCGACTCACACCACAGTGGTACGTGGGAAAGCCCTGTGGGAAGCCTCGTGGGAAAGCGTCATGGGAAAGTCTAGAGGGAAAGCCACAGATCCCTTGATCCACGAAAAGGGAAGCATGACACTGCTGCTACAGCTCGGGAGGAAAACGCACGTGCATGCCCCCTCTCGAGACAAGGACTGACTCCCCTGGGGAGACTCCAGAAGTACCACAAGATCCATGTCGGCACTGGAGAGGAATCCTCAGTTTCCGTCACTGAGTCCACACAAGGTCTTAGGCCCCAGCATCGACGGGAGAGGAATCCCGAGAGGCCCGGGAGAAACTCGCATGGGGACTGGCCTTTCCTGAGGCCACCAGAGCGGGTCCCTGAGGTCCCCGTCGTAAGTCGAGAGCACCTTCCGCAACTACAGAAAATCCAGGAGGTTCTCCCCTCCAGGCAAGATAAGGCCCATTTCTGCTGAGGCGTCTCGAGGCTAATTACACCTAACCACTGGAACTTCCACAGGGTCCTTCACACCCTTCCTGCAACTCAAGAAATTCCCCTTCATACCCGTCTCCACTCGAGGGAAGCACGAGAGTCCCGCCCACATCCAGAGGAGCCCCGTTTCCGCCTCCTAGCTCGAGAGGAGGGATCCTTTCCCTGCATGCTTGGGAAAGAATTCCCAGCGTTCCCGTCGCATCTCAAGAGGAGGCGCTCGACACAGGAAAGGCGAGAGGAACTCCAGGGTCGTTCCACATTCCCAGAGTCCCCCAGATGTCTCAGTCCATTCCCGGGAAACCTGTTTTCCCTGCACTGCCTCGACTTTCAAGCCGAGGATCGACTCACACCACGGTGGCACGTGGGACAGCCCTGTGGGAAAGCCTCGTGGGAAAGCCTCGATGGAAAGACACAGATCCCTTGATCCACCCGAAGGGAAGCGTGACACTGCTGCTACTGCTCGAGAGGAAAGCGCACGTGCATGCCCCCACTCGAGACAAGGTCTGACTCCCCTGGGGAGACTCCAGAAGTACCCCAAGATCCATGTCAGCACTGGAGGGGAATCCTCAGTTTCAGGCACCGACTCCACACAAGGTCTTAGGCCCCGGCATCGACAGGAGAGGAATCCCGAGAGGCCCCCGAGCAACTCGCATGGGGACTGGCCTTTCCTGAGGCCCCCAGAGCGGGTCCCTGAGGTCCCCGTCGTAAGTGAAGAGCAACTCCCGCAACTCGACAAAGTCCAGGAGGTTCTCCCCTCCAGGCGAGATGAGGCCCATTTCCGCTGAGGCGTCTCGAGGCTAATCACATCTAACGTCTCGAGCTTCCAAAGGCTCCTTCACACCCTTGCTGCAACTCAAGAAGTTCCCCGACATACCCGTCTCCACTCAAGAGGAAGCTCGAGAGTCCCGCCAACATCCAGAGGATCCACGTTTCCGCCCCCTAGCTCGAGAGAGCGGGATCCTTTCCCTGCGTGGTCGAGAAAGAATTCCTGGCATTCCGGTCGCATCTCAAGAGGAGGCGCTCTCTACAGGAAAGGCAAGAGGAACTCCAGGGTCGTGCCACCATTCCCAGAGTCCCCCAGATGTCTCAGTACATTCCAGGGAAACCTGTTTTCCCTGCCCTGCCTCGACTTTCAAGCTGAGGATCGACTCACACCACGGTGGCACGTGGGACAGCCCTGTGGGAAAGCCTCGAGGGAAAGCCACAGATCCCTTGATCCACGGAAAGGGAAGCGTGACACTGCTGCTACAGCTCGGGAGGAAATCGCATGTCCCTGCCCACACTCGAGATGCAGAATGACTTTCCTGGGGAGACTACAGAAGTACCCCAAGATCCATGTCAGCACTGGAGAGGAATCCTCAGGTTTCGGCACCGACTCCACTCAAGATCTAAGGCCCCGGCATCGACGGGAGAGGAATCCCGAGAGGCCCGCGAGCAACTCGCATGGGGACTGGCCTTTCCTGAGGCCACCAGAGCGGGTCCCTGAGATCCCCGTCTAAAGTCGAGAGCACCTGCCGCAACTCGAGAAAATTCCAGGAGGTTCTCCCCTCCAGGCGAGATGAGGCCCATTTCCGCTGAGGCGTATCGAGGCTAATCACACCTAACCTCTGGAACTTTCAAAGGGTCCTTCACACCCTTGCTGCAACTCAAGAAGTTCCCCGACATACCCGTCTCCACTCGAGAGGAAGCACGAGAGTCCCGCCCACATCCAGAGGAGCCCCGTGTCCGCCTCCTACTCGAGAGGAGGGATCCTTTCCCTGCGTGATCGGGAAAGAATTCCTGGCCTTCCCGTCGCATCTCAAGAGGAGGCGCTTTCCACAGGAAAGGCGAGAGGAACTCCAGGGTCGTGCCTCCATTCCCAGAGTCCCCCAGATGTCTCAGTCCATTCCAGGGAAACCTGTTTTCCCTGCACTGCCTCGACTTTCAAGCCGAGCATCGACTCACACCACGGTGGCACGTGGGACAGCCCTGTGAGAAGCCTCGTGGGAAAGCCTCGTGGGAAAGCCTCGTGGGAAAGCCTCGAGGGGAAGCCACAGATCCCTTGATCCACGCGAAGGGAAGCGCGACACTGCAGCTACAGCTCGGAAGGAAAGCACACGTGCATGCCCCCACTCGAGACAAGGACTGACTCCCCTGGGGAGACTCCAGAAGTACCCCAAGATCCATGTCAGCACTGGAGTGTATCCTCAGGTTCTGGCACCGACTTCACACAAGGTCTTAGGCCCCGGCATCGACGGGAGATGAATCCCGAGAGGGCCCCGAGCAACTCGCATGGGGTACTGGCCTTTCCTGAGGCCACCAGAGCGGTCCATGAGGTCCCCGTCATAAATCGAGAGCACCTGCCACAACTCGAGAAATCCAGGAGGTTCTCCCCTCCAGGCGAGATGAGGCCATTCCAGCTGAGGTGTCTCGAGGCTAATCACATCTAACCTCTGGAACTCCCAATGGGTCCTTCACACCTCTTGCTGCAACTGAAGAAGTTCCCCGACATACCCGTCTCCACTCGAGAAGAAGCACGAGAGTCACGCCCACATCCAGAGGAGCCCCGTTTCCGCCTCCTAGGTCGAGAGGAGGGATCCTTTCCCTGCGTGGTTCGGGAAAGAATTCCCAGCGTTCCGTCGCATCTCAAGGGGAGGCGCTCTCCACAGGAAAGGCGAGAGGAACTCCAGGGTCGTGCCACCATTCCGACAGTCCCCCAGATGTCTCAGTCCATTCCAGGAATCGTGATTTCCTCGCACTGCCTCGACTTTCAAGCCGAGGATCGACACACACCACGGTGGCACGTGGGACAGCCCTGTGGGAAAGACTCGTGGGAATCCCTCCTGGGAAAGCCTCGAGGGAAAGCCACAGATCC
>NW_017190520.1:0-11253 GCF_001704415.2 Capra hircus | reverse complement strand
AGAAGTTCTCCCCCAGGGGATGTCAGTCTCAGTTCTCGGAGTGGAGCGGCAATCGTAGAGCTTGCTCCGTCCCGAGCTGAGTAGCAGAGTGTCGCGCTTCCCTTTCGCCTTGGATCAACTGGATCTGTGGCTTTCCCTCGAGGACTTCCCACGAGGCTTTCGCCACAGGAGTGTGTCCCAAGTGCCTCACGACCGTTGGCTGTGGATTCGTCATGCCTTCGGCGCTTGAAGAGTCGAGGACAAGTGTTGCAGGGAAAACAGGTTTCCCTGGAATGGAACGAACATCTGGGGGGATCTGGGAATGGTGCGACGACCCTGCAGAGTTTCTTTCGCGCCTTTCCTGTGGAGCGCCTCTCTTTAGATGCGACGGGAAGCGCCGGGAATTCTTTCCCAGACAATCGCAGGGAAAGGATCCCCTCTTCTGAGCTAGGAGGCGGAAACGGGGCTCCTCTGGATGTGGGGGACTGGGCTCGTGCTTTTCCTCTCGCAGTGGAGACGCGCGGTATGTCGGCCGGAACTGTCTTGAGTTTGCAGCAAGGGTGTGAAGGACCGCCCCTTGGAAGTTCCATGGATGTCTTTAGGTGTTATCAGGCTCGAGACGTTGCCCTCACAGACGCTACAAGCAAGGAGTCGACAGTGGGAGCCCCTCAATCCTCTCGCCGGGCAGGGAGAACTCCCTGCGATTCGTCTCAGGAGTTGCGGACAGGCAGGTGCCTCTGATTACGAACGGCGGACCTAGGGACTCCGCATCTGGTGGTCCGTCAGGTGATAAAGCGCCACCAGTCACTCCATGACGGGGTTTGCGTTGGAGCCGCGGCTTGTCGATACTCTCAGTGATTTCTTCTCCCCGTCGTATCGGCCGTAGGGGTGCCTCAAATCTGTGTCGGTAGGTCAGCAGTGCCCCAGAAGTACCCCGAGGTCCATGTCAGCACTGTAGAGAAATCCTCAGGTTACGGCACACGACTCCACACAAGATCTTAGGCGCCTGCATCTCCGGGGAGGGGAATCCGAGAGGCCTCGAGCAACTCGCATGGGTACTGGCCTTTCCTGAGGCCACCAGAGCGGATCCCTGAGGTCCCTGTTGTAAGTCGAGAGCACCTGCCGCAACTCAAGAAAATCCAGGAGGATCTCCCTTCCAGGCGAGATGAGGCCCATTTCCGCTGAGGCGTCTCGGGGCTAATCACACCTAACCTCTGGAACTTCCAAAGGGTCCTTCACACCCTTGCTGCAACTCAACAAGTTCCGCGACATACCCGTCTCCACTCGAGAGGAAGCACGAGAGTCCCGCCCACATCCAGAGGATCCCCGTTTCCGCCTCCTAGCTCGGAGAGGAGGATCCTTTCCCTGCGTGGTCGGAAAGAATTCCCGGTTACCCATCGCATCTCAAGAGGAGGCGCTCTCCACAGGAAAGGCGAGAAGGAACTCCAGGGTCGTCCACCATTCCCAGAGTCCCCCAGATGTCTCAATCCATTCCAGGAGAAACCTGTTTTCCCTGCACTGCCTCGACTTTCAAGCCGGAGGATCGACTCACACCACGGTGGCACGTGGGACAGCCCTGTGGGAAAAGCCTCGTGGGAAAGCCTCGTGGGAAAGTCCTCGTGGGAAAGCCAGAGATCCTTGATCCACGCAAAGGGAAGCCGCATAATGCTGCTCCAACTCGGGAGGAAAGCACACGTGCAAGCCCCTACTCGAGACGAGGCCTGACTCCCCTGGGGAGACTCCAGAAATACCCCAAGATCCATGTCAGCACTGGAGAGGAATCCTCAGGTTCCGGCACTGACTCCACACAAGGTCTAAGGCCTTAGCATTGACGGGAGAGGAATCCCGAGAGGCCCCGAAGCAACTCGCAAGGGGAGTGGCCTTTCCTGAGGCCACCAGAGCGGGTCCCTGAGGTCCCCGTCGTAAGTCGAGAGCACCTGCCGCAACTCGAGAAAATCCAGGAGGTTCTCCCCTCCAGGCGAGATGAGGCCGATTTCCGCTGAGGCGTCTCGAGGCTAATCACATCAAACGTCTGGAACATACCAAAGGGTCCTTCACACCCTTGCTGCAACTCAAGAAGTTGCCCGACATACCCGTCTCCACTCGAGAGGAAGCACGAGAGTCCCGCCCACATCCAGAGGAGCCCGGTTTCCGCCTCCTAGCTCGAGAGGTGGGATACTTTCCCTGCGTGGTCGGGAAAGAATTCCCGGCATTCCCATTGCATCTCAAGAGGAGGCGCTTTCCACAGGAAAGGCGAGAAGAACTCCAGGGTCGTGCCATCATTCCCAGAGTCCCCAGATGTCTCAGTCCATTCCAGGGAAAACTGTTTTCCCTGCACTGCCTCGACATTCAAGCCGAGGATCGACTCACACCACGGTGGCACGTGGGACAGCCCTGTGGGAAAGCCTCGTGGGAAAGCCACAGATCCCTTCATCCACGCGAAGGGAAGCGTGACACTGCTGCTACTGCTCGGGAGGAAAGCGCTAGTGCGGCCCCCAATCGAGACGAGGACTGACTCCCCTGGGGAGACTCCAGAAGTACCCCATTATCCATGTAAGCACTGGTGAGGAATCCTCAGTTTCCGGAACCGACTCCTCACAAGATCTTATTCCCCGGCATCGACGGGAGAGTATTCCCGAGAGGCCCCGAGCAACTCGCATGGGGACTGGCCTTTCCTGAGGCCACCAGAGCGGGTCCATGAGGTCCCTGTCGTAAGTCGAGAGCACCTGCGGCAACTCGAGAAAATCCAGGAGTTTCTCCCCTCCAGGCGAGATGAGGCCCATTTCCACTGAGGCGTCTCGAGGCTAATCACATCTAACATCGGGAAATTCCAAAGGGTCCTTCACACCATTGCTGCAACTCAAGAAGTTCCCCGACATACCCGTCTCCACTGGAGAGGAAGCACGAGAGTCCCGCCCACATCCAGAGTAGCCCCGTTTCCGCCTCATAGCTCGAGAGTAGGGATCCTTTCCCTGCGTGGTGGGGAAAGAATTCCCCGCGTTCCCGTCGCATCTCAAGTGGTGGCAGTCTCGACAGGAAAGGCTAGAGGAACTCCAGGGTCGTGCCACCATTCCCAGAGTCCCCCAGATGTCTCAGTCCATTCCAGGGAAACCTGTTTTCCCTGCACTGCCTCGACTTTCAAGCCGAGGATCCAGTCACACCACGGTGGCACGTGGGACAGCCCTGTGGGAAAGCCTCGTGGGAAAGCCTCCTGGGAAAGCCTCGAGGAAAAGCCACAGATCACTTGATCCACGCGAAGGGAAGCGCGACACTGCTGCTACAGCTCGGGAGGAAAGCGCACTTGCATGCCCCCACTCGAGACGAGGACTGACTCCCCTGGGGAGACTCCAGAAGTACCCCAAGATCCATGTCAGCAATGAAGAGGAATCCTCAGGTTCCGGCACCGACTCCACTCGAGGTCTTAGGCCCGGCATCGACTGGAGAGGAACCCCGATAGGCTCCCGAGCAACTCGCATGGGGACTGGCCTTTCCCGAGGCCACCAGAGCGGGTCCCTGAGGTTCCCGTCGTAAGTCGAGAGCACCTGCCGCCACTCGAGAAAATCCAGGAGGCTCTCCCCTCCAGGCGAGATGATGCCCATTTCCGCTGAGGCGTCTTGAGGCTAATCACATCTAACCTCTGGAACTTCCAAAGGGTCCTTCACACCCTTGCTGCAACTCAAGAAGTTCCCTGACATACCCGTGTCCACTCGAGAGGAAGCACGAGAGTCCCGCCCACATCCAGAGGAGCCCCGTTTCTGCCTCCTAGCTCGAGAGGAAGGATCCTTTCCCTCCCTGGTCGGGAAAGAAATTCCGATGTTCCCGTCGCTGCTCAAGAGGAGGCGCTCTCCACAGGAAAGGCTAGAGGAACTCCAGGGTCGTGCCACCATTCCCAGAGTACCCCCGATGTCTCAGTCCATTCCTGGGAAAACTGTTTTCCCTGCACTGCCTCGACTTTCAAGCCTAGGATCCACTCACCCAACGGAGGCACGTGGGACAGCCCTGTGGGAAAGCCTCATGGGAAAGCCTCCTGGGAAAGCCTCGAGAGAAAGCCACAGATCCCTTGATGCACGCGAAGGGAAGCGTGACACTGCTGCTACAGCTGGGGAGGAAAGCGCACGTGCATGCCCTCACTCGAGATGAGGACTGACTCACCTGGGGAGACTCCAGAAGTACCCAAGATCCATGTCATCACTGGAGAGGAATCCTCAGGTTCCGGCATCGACTCCACGCAAGATCTTAGGCCCCGGCATCACCGGGAGAGGAATCCCGAGAGGCCGCCTAGCAACTCGCATGCGGACTGGCCTTTCCTGAGGCCACCAGAGCGGGTCCCTGAGGTCCCTGTCGTAAGTCGAGAGCACCTGCCGCAACTCGAGAAAATGCAGGAGGTTCTACCCTCCAGGCGAGATGAGGCCCATTTCCGCTGAGGCGTCTGGAGGCTAATCACATCTAACATCTGGAACTTCCAAAGGGTCCTTCACACCCTTGCTGCAACTCAAGAAGTTTCCCGACATACCCGTCTCCACTCGAGAGGAAGCACGAGAGTCCCGCCCACATCCAGAGGAGACCCGTTTCCGACTCCTAGCTCGAGAGGAGGCATCCTTTCCCTGCGTGTTGGGGAAAGAATTCCCCGCGTTCCCGTCGCATCTCAAGAGGAGGCGCTCTCCACAGGAAAGGCGAGAGGAACTCCAGGGTCGTGCCACTATTCCCAGCGTCCCCCAGATGTCTCATTCCATTCCAGGGAAACCTGTTTTCCCTGCACTGCCTCGACTTTGAAGCCGAGGATCCACTCACACCACGGTGGCACGTGGGACTGCCCAGTGGGTAAACGTCGTGGGAAAGGCCTCGTGGCAAAGCCTCGTGGCAAAGCCTCCACGGAAAGCCACAGATTCCTGGATCCACGCGAAGGGAAGCGTGACACTGCTGCTACAGCTCTGGAGGAAATTGCACGTACATGCATCCACTCGAGACGAGGACTGACTCACCTGGGAGACTCCAGAAGTACCCCAAGGTCCATGTAAGCACTGGAGAGGTTTTCTCAGGTTCCGTCACCGACTCCACACAAGGTATAAGGCGCCGGCATCGACGGGAGAGGAATCCCGAGAGGCCCCGAGCAACTCGCATGGTGACTGGCCTTTCCTGAGGCCACCAGAGCGGGTCCCTGAGGACCCCGTCTTAAGTCCACAGCACCTGCCGCAACTCGAGAAAATTCAGGAGGTTCTCCCCTTCAGGCGACATGAGGCCCATTTGTGCTGAGGCGTCTCGAGACTAATCACACCTAACCTCTGGAACTTCCAAAGCGTCTTTCACACCCTTGCTTCAATTCAAGAAGTTCCTCGACATACCCGTTTCCCCTCGAGAGGAAGCACGAGAGTCCCGCCCACATCCAGAGGAGCCCCGTTTCCGCCTCATAGTTCCAGAGGAGGGATCCTTTCCCTACGTGGTCGGGTAAGTATTCCTGGCGTTCCCGTCGGAACTTAAGAGGAGGCGCTCTCCACAGGAAAGGCGAGAGGAACTCCAGGGTCGTGCCACCATTCCCAGAGTCCCCCAGATGCTCAGTCCATGCCAGGGAAACCAGTTTTCCCTGCACTGCCTCGACTTTCAAGCCGAGGATCGACTCATACAACGGTGGCACATGGGACAGCCCTGTGGTAAAGCCTCGTGGGAAAGCCTCATGGGAAAGCCTCGAGGTAAAGCCCCTGATCCCTTGATCCCCAAGAAGGGAAGCGTGACACTCCTGCTACAGCTCGGGAGTGCGTGTGCATGCCCCCACTCGAGACGAGGACTGACTCCCCTGGGAGACTCCAGAAGTACCCCAAGATCCATGTCAGCACTGGAGAGGAATCCTCAGGTTCCGGCACCGACTCCACGCAAGATCTTAGGCCCCGGCATCGAGGGGAGAGGAATCCCGAGAGGCCCCTGAGCAACTCCCATGGGGACTGGCCTTTCATGAGGCCACCAGCGCGGGTCCCTCAGGTCCCCTTCGTAAGTCGAGAGCACCTGCCGCAACTTGAGAAAATTCAGGAGGTTCTCCCCTCCAGGCGAGATGAGGCCCATTTCCGATGAGGCGTCTCGAGGCTAATCACACCTAAGCTCTGGATCTTCCAAAGGGTCCTTCACACCCTTGCTGCAACTCAAGAAGTTCCCCAACATACCCGTCTCCACTCGAGAGGAAGCACGAGAGTCCCGCCCACATACAGAGGAGCCCCGTTTCCGCCTCATAGCTCGAGAGGTGGGATCCTTTCACTGCGTGGTCGGGAAAGAATTCCCGGCGTTCCCGTCGCATTTCAAGAGGAGGCGCTCTCCACAGGAAAGGCGAGAGTAACTCCAGGGTCATGCTACCATTCCCAGAGTCCCCCAGATGTCTCAGTCCATTCCAGGGAAACCTGTTTTCCCTGCACTGCCTCGACTTTCAAGCCGAGGATCGACTCACACCACGGTGGCACGTGGGACAGCCCTGTGGGAAAGCCTCGTGGGAAAGCCTCGAGGGAAAGCGGCAGATCCCTTGATCCACGCGAAGGGAAGCGTGACACTGCTGCTACAGCTCGGGAGGAATGTGCACGTGCATGCCCCCACTCGAGACGAGGACTGACTCCCCTGGGGAGACTCCAGAAGTAGCCCAAGATCCATGTCAGCACTGGAGAGGAATCCTCACGTTCCAGCACCGACTCCAAGCAAGGTCTTAGGCGCTGGCATCTACGGGAGAGGAATCCCGGAGAGGCACTAGAGCAACTCGCATGGGGTCGGCCTTTCCTGAGGCCGCCAGAGAGGGTCCCTGAGGTCCCCGTCGTAACTTGAGAGCACCTGCCACAACTCGAGAAAATCCAGGAGGTTCTCCCTTCCAGGCGAGATGAGGCCCGTTTCCGTTTAAGCGTCTCGAGGCTAATCACATCTAACCTCTGGAACTTCGAAAGGGTCCTTCACACCCTTGCTGCAACTCAAGAAGTTCCCCGACATACCTGTCTCCACTCGAGAGGAAGCACGAGAGTCCCGCCCACATCCAGAGGAGCCTCGTTTCCGCCTCCTAGCTCGAGTGGAGGGATCCTTTCCCTGCGTGGTGGGGAAAGAATTCCCTGCATTACCGTCGCATCTCAAGTGGAGGCGCTCTCCACAGGAAAGGCGAGAGGAACTCCAGGGTCGTGCCACCATTTCCAGAGTCCCCCAGATGTCTCAGTCCATTCCAGGGAAATCTGTTTTCCCTCCACTGCCTCAACTTTCAAGCCGAGGATCGACTCACACCACGGTGGCACGTTGGATAGTCCTGTGGGAAAGCCTCGTGGGAAAGCCTCGAGGGAAAGCCACAGATCCCTTGATCCACGCGAGGGGAAGCGTGACACTGCAGCTACAGCTCGGAAAGAAAGGGCACGTGCATGCCCCACTCGAGACGAGGACTGACTCCCCTGGGGAGACTCCAGAAGTACCCCAAGATCCATGTCAGCACTGGAGAGGAATACTCAGGTTCCGGCACCGTCTCCACACAAGGTCTTAGGCCCCAGCATGTACGGAGAGGAATCCCGAGAGGCCCCCGAGCAAATCGCATGGGGACTGGCCTTTCCTGAGGCCACCAGAGCGGGTTCTGACGTCCGTGTCGTAAGACGAGAGCACCTGCCGCAACTCGAGAAAATCCAGGAGGTTCTCCCCTCCAGGCGAGATGAGTCCCATTTCTGCTGAGGCGTCTGGAGGCTAATCACATCTAAACTCTGGAAATTCCAAAGGGTCCTTCACACCCTTGCTGCAACTCAAGAAGTTCCCCGACATACCCGTCTCCACTCGAGAGGAAGCACGAGAGTCCCGCCCACATCCAGAGGAGCCCCGTTTCCGCCTCCTAGCTCGAGAGGAGGGATCCTTTCCCGGCGTGTTCGGGAAAGAATTCCCAGCATTCCCGTCGCATCTCAAGAGGAGGCGCTCTCCACAGGAAAGGCGAGAGGAACTCCAGGGTCGTGTGACATTCCCAGAGTCCCCCAGATGTCTGTCCATTCCAGGGAAACCTGTTTTCCCTGGACTGCCTCGACTTTCAAGCCGAGGATCGACTCACACCACGGTGGCATGTGGGACAGTCCTGTGGGAAAGCCTCGTGGGAAAGCCTCGTGCGAAAGCCTCGAGGGAAAGCCCCTGATGCCTTGATCCACGCATAGGGAAGCGTGACACTGCTGCTACAGCTCGGGAGGAAAGAGCACGTGCATGCCCCCACTCGAGACGAGGACTGACTCTCCTGGGGAGACTCCAGAAGTACCCCAAGATCCATGTCAGCACTGAAGAGGAATCCACAGGTTTCGGCACCGACTCCACTCAAGGTCTTAGGCCCCGGCATCGAGGGGAGAAGAATCCCGAGAGGCCCCCGAGCAACTCGCATGGTGACTGGCCTTTCCTGAGGCCACCAGAGCGGGTCCCTGAGGTCCCCGTCGTAAGTCGAGAGCACCTGCCGCAACTCGAGAAAATCCAGGAGGTTCTTCCCTCCAGGCGAGATGAGGACCATTTCCGCTGAGGCTTCTCGAGGCTAATCACAGCTAACCTCTGGAACTTCCAAAGGGTCCTTCACACCCTTGCTGCAACTTAAGAAGTTCCCCGACTTACCCGGCTCCACTCGAAAGGAAGCACGAGAGTCCCGCCCACATCCAGAGGAGACCCCGTTTCTGCCTCCTAGCTCGAGAGGAGGGATCCTTTCCCTGCGTGGTCGGGAAAGAATTCCCGCGGTTCCGTCGCATCTCAAGAGGAGGCGCTCTCCACAGAAAAGGCGAGAGGAACTCCAGGGTCGTGCCACCATTCCCAGAGTCCCCCAGATGCTCAGTCCATAACAGGGAAACCAGTTTCCCAGCACTGCCTCGACTTTCAAGCCAAGGACGACTCACAACACGGTGGCACGTGGGACAGCCCAGTGGGTAAACGTCGTGGGAAACCCTCGTGGCAAACCTCGTGAGAAAGCCTCCTCGGAAAGCCACAGATTCCTGGATCCACGCGAAGGGAAGCGTGACACTGATGCTACAGCTCTGGAGGAAATTGTACGTGCATGCATCCACTAGAGACGAGGACTGACTCACCTGAGAGACTCCAGAAGTACCCCAAGGTCCATGTAAGCACTTGAGAGGTTTTCTCAGGTTCCGGCACCGACTCCACACAAGGTATAAGGCGCCGGCATCGACGGGAGAGGAATCCCGAGAGGCCCCCGAGCAACTCGCATGGTGACTGGCCTTTCCTGAGGCCACCAGAGGGGGTCCCTGAGGACCCCGTCTTAAGTCCACAGCACCTGCCGCAACTCGCGAAAATTCAGGAGGTTCTCCCCTTCAGGCGACATGAGGCCCATTTGTGCTGAGGCGTCTCGAGACTAATCACACCTAACCTCTGGAACTTCCAAAGCGTCTTTCACACCCTTGCTGCAACTCAAGAAGTTCCTCGACATACCCGTTTCCCCTCGACAGGAAGCACGAGAGTCCCGCCCACATCCAGAGGAGCCCCGTTTCCGCCTCATAGTTCCAGAGGAGGGATCCTTTCCCTACGTGGTCGGGTAAGTATTCCTGGCGTTCCCGTCGCATCTCAAGAGGAGACACTCTCCACAGGAAAGGCGAGAGGAACTCCAGGGTCGTGCCACCATTCCCAGAGTCCCCCAGATGCTCAGTCCAAGACAGGGAAACCAGTTTTCCCTGCACTGCCTCAACTTTCAAGCCGAGGATCGACTCATACAACGGTGGCACGTGGGACAGCCCTGTGGGAAAGCCTCGTGGGAAAGCCTCATGAGAAAGCCTCGAGGTAAAGCCACTGATCCCTTGATCCACAAGAAGGGAAGCGTGACACTCCTGCTACAGCTCGGGAGCGCACGTGCATGCCCCCACTCGAGACGAGGACTGACTCCCCTGGGAGACTCCAGAAGTACCCCAAGATCCATGTCAGCACTGGAGAGGAATCCTCAGGTTCCAGCACCGACTCCACACAAGATCTTAGGCCCTGGCATCGAGGGAAGAGGAATCCCGAGAGGCCCCCGAGCAACTCCCATGGGGACTGGCCTTTCATGAGGCCACCAGCGCGGGTCCATCAGGTCCCCTTCGTAAGACGAGAGCATCTGCCACAACTTGAGAAAATTCAGGAGGTTCTCCCCTCCAGGCGAGATGAGGCCCATTTCCGCTGAGGCGTCTCGAGGCTAATCACACCTAAGCTCTGGAACTTCCAAAGGGACCTTCACACCCTTGCTGCAACTCAAGAAGTTCCCCAACATACCCGTCTCCACTCGAGAGGAAGCACGAGAGTCCCGCCCACATCCAGAGGAGCCCCATTTCCGCCTCCTAGCTCCAGAGTAGGGATCCTTTCCTGCCGTGGTCGGGGAAAGAATTCCCGGCGTTCCCGTCGCATCTCAAGAGGAGGCGCTCTCCACAGGAAAGGCGAGAGTAACTCCAGGGTCGTGCCACCATTCCCAGAGTCCCCCAGATGTCTCAGTCCATTCCAGGGAAACCTGTTTTCCCTGCACTGCCTCGACTTCAAGCCGAGGATCGACTCACACCACGGTGGCACGTGGGACAGCCCTGTGGGAAAGCCTCGTGGGAAAGCCTCGAGGGAAAGCCACAGATCCCTTGATCCACGTGAAGGGAAGCGCGACACTGCTGCTACAGCTCGGAGAAAGCGCACGTGGCATGCCCCCACTCGAGACGAGGACTGACTCCCCTGGGAGACTCCTAGAAGTACCCAAGATCCATGTCAGCACTGGAGAGGAATCCTCAGGTTTCGGCCACCGACTCCACACAAGGTCTTAGGACCCCGGCATCGAAGGCGGAGAGGAATCCCGAGAGGCCCGAGCAACTCGCATGGGGACTGGCCTTTCCTGAGGCCACCAGAGCGGGTCCTGAGGTCCCCGTCGTAAGTCGAAAGCACCTGCCCCAACTCGAGAAAATCCAGGTGGTTCTCCCCTCCAGGCGAGATGAGGACCATTTCCGCTGAGGCTTCTCGAGCTAATCACACCTAACCTCTGGAACTTACAAAGGGTCCTTCACACCATTGCTCCAACTCAAGAAGTTCCCCGACTTACCCGGCTCCACTAGAAAGGAAGCACGAGAGTCCCGCCCACATCCAGAGGAGCCCCGTTTTCGCCTCCAAGCTCGAGAGGAGGGATCCTTTCCCTGCGTGTCGGGAAAGAATTCCCGGCGTTCCGTCGCCATCTCAAGAGGAGGCGCTCTCCACCAAGAAGGCGAGAGGAACTCCAGGGTCGTGCCGCCATTCCCAGAGTCCCCCAGATGTCTCAGTCCATTCCAGGGAAATCTGTTTTCCCTGCACTGCCTCGACTTTTCAAGCCGA
>NW_017190519.1:0-11254 GCF_001704415.2 Capra hircus | reverse complement strand
TTCCCTTCGCGTGGCAAGTGTTCTGTGGCTTTCACTCGAGCTTTTCCCACAGGGCTCTCCCACGTGCCACCGTGGTGTGAGTCGATCTTGGCTTGTAAGTGGAAGCAGTGGCAGGAAAACAGGTTTCCCTGGAATGGACTGAGACATCTGGGGGATTCGGGGAATGGTGGCACGACCCTGGATTTCCTCTCGCCTTTCCTGTGGAGAGTGCCTCCTCTTGAGATGCGACAGGAACGCGGGGAATTCTTTCCCACACGCACGCAGGAAAGGATCCCTCCTCTCGAGATAGCAGGCAGGAACGGGGCTCCTCTGGATGTGGGCGGGACTCTCGTGCTTCCTCTCGAGTGGAGACGGGTATGTCGGGGAACTTCTTGAGTTGCAGCAAGGGTGTGAAGGACCCTTTGGTAGTTCCAGAGGTAAGATGTGATTAGCCTCGAGACGACTCAGCGGAAATGGGGCACATCTCGCCTGGAGGGGAGAACCTCCTGGATTTTCTCGAGTTGCGGCAAGGGCTCTCGACTTACGACGGGACCTCAGGGACCCGTACTGGTGGCCGCAGGAAGGCCAGTCCCCATGCGAGTTGCTCGGGGCCTCTCGGGATTCCTCTCCCGTCGATGCCGGGGCCTAATATCTTGTGTGGAGTTGGTGCCGGACCTGTGGATTCCTCTCCTGTGCTGACATGGATCTTGGGTACGTCTGGAGACTACCCAGGGGAGTCACTCCTCGTCTCGAGTGGGGCATGCACGTGCCTTTCCTCCGAGCTCGTAGGAGCAGTGTCACGCTTCACTTCAGGTGGATCAAGGTATCAGGGGCTTTCCCTCGAGGCTTTCCCACGAGGCTTTCCCACAAGGCTTTATCACAGGGCTGTCCCACGTGCCACCGTGGTGTGAGTCGATCCTCGGCTTGAAAGTCGAGGCAGTGCAGGGAACACAGATTTCCCTGGAATGGACTGAGACATCTGGGGGACTCTGGGAATGGTGGCACGACCCTGGAGTTCCTCTCGCCTTTCCTGTGGAGAGCGCCTCCTCTTGAGATGCGACGGGAACGCCGGGAATTCTTTCCCGACCATCGCAGGGACAGGATCCCGCCTCTCGAGCTAGGAGTCGGAATCGGGGCTCCTCTGGATGTGGGCAGAACTCTCCGTGCATCCTCTCGAGTGGAGACGGGTATGTCGGGGAACTTGTTGAGTTGCAGCAAGGGTGTGAAGGACCCTTTGGCTGTTCGAGACGTTAGGTGTGATTAGACTCGAGACGCCTCAGCGGAAATGGGCTTCATCTCGCCTGGAGGGAAGAATCTCCTGGATTTTCTCGAGTTGCGGCAGGTGCTCTCGACTTACGACGGGGACCTCAGGGACCCGCTCTGGTGGCCTCAGGAAAGGCCAGTCCCCATGCGAGTTGCTCGGGGCCTCTCGGGATTCCTCTCCCGTCGATGCCGGGGGCCTAAGACCTTGTGTGGAGTTGTTGCCGGAACCTGACGATTCCTCTCCAGTGCCGACATGGATCTTGGGGTACTTCTGGAGTCTCCCCAGTGGAGTCAGTCCTCGTCTCCAGTAGGGGCATGGCACGTGCGCTTTCCTCCGAGCTGTAGCAGCAGTGTAACGATTCCATAGGCGTGGACCAAGGGATCTGTGGCTTTCGCTTGAGGCTTTCCCACGAGGCTTTCCCACGAGGCTTTCCCACAGGGCTGTCCCACGTGCCACCGTGGTGTGAGTCGATCCTAGGCTTGAAAGTCGAGGCAGTACAGGGAAAACAGGTTTGCCTGGAATGGACTGAGACATCTGGGGGACTCTGGGAATGGTGGCACGACCCTGGAGTTCCTCTCGCCTTTCCTGAGGAGAGCGCCTCCTCTTGAGATGCGACGGGAATGCCGGAATTCTTTCCCGACCACTCAGGGAAAGGATCCCTCCTCTCGAGCTAGGTAGGCCGGAAACGGAGATCCTCTGGATGTGGGCGGGACTCTCGTGCTTCCTCTCGAGTGGAGACGGGTATGTCGGGGAACTTCTTGAGTTGCAGGAAGGGTGTGAAAGACCGTTTGAAGTTCCAGAGGTTAGGTGTGATTAGCCTCGAGACGCCTCAGCGGAAATGGGCCTCATCTCGCCTGGAGGATGAGAACCTCCTGGATTTTCTCGAGTTGCGGCAGGTGCTCTCGACTTACGACGGGGACCTCAGGGACCCGCTCTGGTGGCCTCAGGAAAGGCCAGTCCCCCATGCTAGTTACTCGGGGCCTCTCGGGATTCCTCTCCCGTCGATGCCAGGGCCTAAGACCTTGTGTGGAGTCGATGCCGGAACCTGAGGATTCCTCTCCAGTGCTGACATGGATCTTGGGGTACTTGTGGAGTCTCCTCAGTGGAGTCAGTCCTCGTCTCGAGTGGGGGCATGCACGTGCGCTTTCCTCCCGAACTGTAGCAGCAGTGTCACGTTTCCCTTCGCGAGGATCAAGGGATCTGTGTCTTTCCCTCGAGGCTTCCCCACGAGTGTTTCCAACGAGGCTTTCCCACAGGGCTGTCCCACGTACCACCCTGGTGTGAGTCGATCCTCGGCTTGAAAGTCGAGGCAGTTCAGGGAAAACAGGTTTCCCTGAATGGACTGAGACATCTGGGGGACCCTGGGAATGGTGGCACGACCCTGGAGTTCCTCTCGCCTTTCCTGTGGAGAGCGCCTCCTCTTGAGATGCGACGGGAACGCCGGGAATTCTTGACCGACCAGGCAGGGAAAGGATCCCTCCTCTCGAGCTAGGAGGCGTAAACGGGGCTCCTCTGAATGTGGGCGGGACTCTCGTGCTTCCTCTCGAGTGGAGACGGGTATGTTGGGGAACTTCTTGAGTTGCAGCAAGGGTGTGAAGAACCTTGTGGAAGTTCCAGAGGTTTGGTGTGATTAGCCTCGAGACGCCGCATTGGAAATGGGCCTCATCTCGCCTAGAGGGGAGAACCTCCTGGATTTTCTCGAGTTGCGGCAGGTGCTCTCGACTTACGACGGGGACCTCAGGGACCCGCTCTGGTGGCCTCAGGAAAGGCCAGTCCCCATGCGAGATGCTCGCGGGGCTCTCAGGATTCCTCTCCCGTCGATGCCGGGGCTTAAGTCCTTGTGTGGAGTTGGTGCCGGAACCTGACGATTCCTCTCCAGTGCCGACATGGATCTGGGGGTACTTCTGGAGACTCCCCAGGGGAGTCAGCCCTCGTCTCGAGTGGGGGCATGCACGTGCGCTTTCCTCCCGAGCTATAGCAGCAGTGTCGCGGTTCCCTTCGCGTGGATCAAGTGTTCTGTGGCTTTCACTCCGAGCTTTTCCCACAGGGCTCTCCCACGTGCCACCGTGGTGTGAGTCGATCCTTGGCTTGTAAGTGGAAGCAGTGCAGGGAAAACAGGTTTCCCTGGAATGGACTGAGACATCTGGGGGATTCGGGGAATGGTGGCACGACCCTGGATTTCCTCTCGCCTTTCCTGTGGAGAGTGCCTCCTCTTGAGATGCGACAGGGAACGCGGGGAATTCTTTCCCCACCACGCAGGGAAAGGATCCCTCCTCTCGAGATAGCAGGCAGGAACGGGGCTCCTCTGGATGTGGGCGGGACTCTCGTGCTTCCTCTCGAGTGGAGACGGGTATGTCGGGGAACTTCTTGAGTTGCAGCAAGGGTGTGAAGGACCCTTTGGTAGTTCCAGAGGTAAGATGTGATTAGCCTCGAGACGACTCAGCGGAAATGGGGCACATCTCGCCTGGAGGGGAGAACCTCCTGGATTTTCTCGAGTTGCGGCAAGGGCTCTCGACTTACGACGGGGACCTCAGGGACCCGTACTGGTGGCCGCAGGAAAGGCCAGTCCCCATGCGAGTTGCTCGGGGGCCTCTCGGGATTCCTCTCCCGTCGATGCCGGGGCCTAATATCTTGTGTGGAGTTGGTGCCGGACCTGTGAATTCCTCTCCTGTGCTGACATGGATCTTGGGGTACGTCTGGAGATCTACCCCAGGGGAGTCACTCCTCGTCTCGAGTGGGGGCATGCACGTGCCCTTTCCTCCCGAGCTCTAGGAGCAGTGTCACGCTTCCTTCAGGTGGATCAAGGGATCAGGGGCTTTCCCTCGAGGCTTTCCCACGAGGCTTTCCCACAAGGCTTTATCACAGGGCTGTCCCACGTGCCACCGTGGTGTGAGTCGATCCTCGGCTTGAAAGTCGAGGCAGTGCAGGGAACACAGATTTCCCTGGAATGGACTGAGACATCTGGGGGACTCTGGGAATGGTGGCACGACCCTGGAGTTCCTCTCGCCTTTCCTGTGGAGAGCGCCTCCTCTTGAGATGCGACGGGAACGCCGGGAATTCTTTCCCGACCACGCAGGGACAGGATCCCGCCTCTCGAGCTAGGAGTCGGAATCGGGGCTCCTCTGGATGTGGGCAGAACTCTCGTGCATTCCTCTCGAGTGGAGACGGGTATGTCGGGGAACTTGTTGAGTTGCAGCAAGGGTGTGAAGGACCCTTTGGCTGTTCGAGACGTTAGGTGTGATTAGACTCGAGACGCCTCAGCGGAAATGGGCTTCATCTCGCCTGGAGGGAAGAATCTCCTGGATTTTCTCGAGTTGCGGCAGGTGCTCTCGACTTACGACGGGGACCTCAGGGACCCGCTCTGGTGGCCTCAGGAAAGGCCAGTCCCCATGCGAGTTGCTCGGGGGCCTCTCGGGATTCCTCTCCCGTCGATGCCGGGGCCTAAGACCTTGTGTGGAGTTGTTGCCGGAACCTGACGATTCCTCTCCAGTGCCGACATGGATCTTGGGGTACTTCTGGAGTCTCCCCAGTGGGAGTCAGTCCTCGTCTCGAGTGGGGGCATGCACGTGCGCTTTCCTCCCGAGCTGTAGCAGCAGTGTCACGTTCCATTCAGGCGTGGATCAAGGGATCTGTGGCTTTCCCTCGAGGCTTTCCCACGAGGCTTTCCCACGAGGCTTTCCCACAGGGCTGTCCCACGTGCCACCGTGGTGTGAGTCGATCCTCGGCTTGAAAGTCGAGGCAGTGCAGGGAAAACAGGTTTCCCTGGAATGGACTGAGACATCTGGGGGACTCTGGGAATGGTGGCACGACCCTGGAGTTCCTCTCGCCTTTCCTGTGGAGAGCGCCTCCTCTTGAGATGCGACGGGAATGCCGGGAATTCTTTCCCCGACCACGCAGGGAAAGGATCCCTCCTCTCGAGCTAGGAGGCGGAAACGGGGCTCCTCTGGATGTGGGCGGGACTCTCGTGCTTCCTCTCGAGTGGAGACGGGTATGTCGGGGAACTTCTTGAGTTGCAGCAAGGGTGTGAAGGACCCTTTGGAAGTTCCAGAGTTAGGTGTGATTAGCCTCGAGACGCCTCAGCGGAAATGGGCCTCATCTCGCCTGGAGGGAGAACCTCCTGGATTTTCTCGAGTTGCGGCAGGTGCTCTCGACTTACGACGGGGACCTCAGGGACCCGCTCTGGTGGCCTCAGGAAAGGCCAGTCCCCATGCGAGTTGCTCGGGGGCCTCTCGGGATTCCTCTCCCGTCGATGCCGGGGCCTAAGACCTTGTGTGGAGTTCGGTGCCGGAACCTGAGGATTCCTCTCCAGTGCTGACATGGATCTTGGGGTACTTCTGGAGTCTCCCCAGGGGAGTCAGTCCTCGTCTCGAGTGGGGGCATGCACGTGCGCTTTCCTCCCGAGCTGTAGCAGCAGTGTCACGCTTCCCTTCGCGTGGATCAAGGGATCTGTGGCTTTCCTTGAGCTTTCCACGAGGCTTTCCCACGAGGCTTTCCCACAGGGCTGTCCCACGTGCCACCGTGGTGTGAGTCGATCCTCGGCTTGAAAGTCGAGGCAGTGCAGGGAAAACAGGTTTCCCTGGAATGGACTGAGACATCTGGGGGACTCTGGGAATGGTGGCACGACCCTGGAGTTCCTCTCGCCTTTCCTGTGGAGAGCGCCTCCTCTTGAGATGCGACGGGAACGCCGGGAATTCTTTCCCGACCACGCAGGGAAAGGATCCCTCCTCTCGAGCTAGGAGGCGGAAACGGGCTCCTCTGGATGTGGGCGGGACTCTCGTGCTTCCTCTCGAGTGGAGACGGGTATGTCGGGGAACTTCTTGAGTTGCAGCAAGGGTGTGAAGGACCCTTTGGAAGTTCCAGAGGTTAGGTGTGATTAGCCTCGAGACGCCTCAGCGGAAATGGGCCTCATCTCGCCTGGAGGGGAGAACCTCCTGGATTTTCTCGAGTTGCGGCAGGTGCTCTCGACTTACGACGGGGACCTCAGGGACCCGCTCTGGTGGCCTCAGGAAAGGCCAGTCCCCATGCGAGTTGCTCGGGGGCCTCTCGGGATTCCTCTCCCGT
Source organism: Capra hircus (assembly GCF_001704415.2). Lineage (NCBI taxonomy): Eukaryota > Metazoa > Chordata > Mammalia > Artiodactyla > Bovidae > Capra > Capra hircus. Next base: position 4,950 of record NW_017190519.1, on the reverse strand, counting down.
CGATGCCGGGGCCTAAGATCCTTGTGTGGAGTCGGTGCCGGAACCTGAGGATTCCTCTCCAGTGCTGACATGGATCTTGGGGTACTTCTGGAGTCTCCTCAGTGGAGTCAGTCCTCGTCTCGAGTGGGGGCATGCACGTGCGCTTTCCTCCCGAAGCTGTAGCAGCAGTGTCACGTCTTCCCTTCGCGTGGATCAAGGGATCTGTGTGCTTTCCCTCGAGGCTTCCCCACGAGGTTTCCCACGAGGCTTTCCCACAGGGCTGTCCCACGTGCCACCGTGGTGTGAGTCGATCCTCGGCTTGAAAGTCGAGGCAGTGCAGGGAAAACAGGTTTCCCTGGAATGGACTGAGACATCTGGGGGACTCTGGGAATGGTGGCACGACCCTGGAGTTCCTCTCGCCTTTCCTGTGGAGAGCGCCTCCTCTTGAGATGCGACGGGAACGCCGGGAATTCTTTACCGACCACGCAGGGAAAGGATCCCTCCTCTCGAGCTAGGAGGCGTAAACGGGGCTCCTCTGGAATGTGGGCGGGACTCTCGTGCTTCCTCTCGAGTGGAGACGGGTATGTTGGGGAACTTCTTGAGTTGCAGCAAGGGTGTGAAGAACCCTTGTGGAAGTTCCAGAGGTTTGGTGTGATTAGCCTCGAGACGCCGCATTGGAAATGGGCCTCATCTCGCCTAGGAGGGAAGAACCTCCTGGATTTTCTCGAGTTGCGGCAGGTGCTCTCGACTTACGACGGGGACCTCAGGGACCCGCTCTGGTGGCCTCAGGAAAGGCCAGTCCCCATGCGAGATTGCTCGCGGGGCCTCTCGGGATTCCTCTCCCGTCGATGCCGGGGCTTAAGTCCTTGTGTGGAGTTGGTGCCGGAACCTGACGATTCCTCTCCAGTGCCGACATGGATCTGGGGTACTTCTGGAGTCTCCCCAGGGGAGTCAGCCCTCGTCTCCAGTGGGGGCATGCACGTGCGCTTTCCTCCCGAGCTATAGCAGCAGTGTCGCGCTTCCCTTCGCGTGGATCAAGGTGTTCTGTGGCTTTCACTCGAGGCTTTTCCCACAGGGCTCTCCCACGTGCCACCGTGGTGTGAGTCGATCCTTGGCTTGTAAGTGGAAGCAGTGCAGGGAAAACAGGTTTCCCTGGAATGGACTGAGACATCTGGGGGATTCGGGGAATGGTGGCACGACCCTGGATTTCCTCTCGCCTTTCCTGTGGAGAGTGCCTCCTCTTGAGATGCGACAGGAACGCGGGGAATTCTTTCCCCACCACGCAGGGAAAGGATCCCTCCTCTCGAGATAGCAGGCAGGAACGGGGCTCCTCTGGATGTGGGCGGGACTCTCGTGCTTCCTCTCGAGTGGAGACGGGTATGTCGGGGAACTTCTTGAGTTGCAGCAAGGGTGTGAAGGACCCTTTGGTAGTTCCAGAGGTAAGATGTGATTAGCCTCGAGACGACTCAGCGGAAATGGGGCACATCTCGCCTGGAGGGGAGAACCTCCTGGATTTTCTCGAGTTGCGGCAAGGGCTCTCGACTTACGACGGGGACCTCAGGGACCCGTACTGGTGGCCGCAGGAAAGGCCAGTCCCCATGCGAGTTGCTCGGGGGCCTCTCGGGATTCCTCTCCCGTCGATGCCGGGGCCTAATATCTTGTGTGGAGTTGGTGCCGGACCTGTGGATTCCTCTCCTGTGCTGACATGGATCTTGGGGTACGTCTGGAGACTACCCAGGGGAGTCACTCCTCGTCTCGAGTGGGGGCATGCACGTGCCCTTTCCTCCCGAGCTCTAGGAGCAGTGTCACGCTTCCTTCAGGTGGATCAAGGGATCAGGGGCTTTCCCTCGAGGCTTTCCCACGAGGCTTTCCCACAAGGCTTTATCACAGGGCTGTCCCACGTGCCACCGTGGTGTGAGTCGATCCTCGGCTTGAAAGTCGAGGCAGTGCAGGGAACACAGATTTCCCTGGAATGGACTGAGACATCTGGGGGACTCTGGGAATGGTGGCACGACCCTGGAGTTCCTCTCGCCTTTCCTGTGGAGAGCGCCTCCTCTTGAGATGCGACGGGAACGCCGGGAATTCTTTCCCGACCACGCAGGGACAGGATCCCGCCTCTCGAGCTAGGAGTCGGAATCGGGGCTCCTCTGGATGTGGGCAGAACTCTCGTGCATCCTCTCGAGTGGAGACGGGTATGTCGGGGAACTTGTTGAGTTGCAGCAAGGGTGTGAAGGACCCTTTGGCTGTTCGAGACGTTAGGTGTGATTAGACTCGAGACGCCTCAGCGGAAATGGGCTTCATCTCGCCTGGAGGGAAGAATCTCCTGGATTTTCTCGAGTTGCGGCAGGTGCTCTCGACTTACGACGGGGACCTCAGGGACCCGCTCTGGTGGCCTCAGGAAAGGCCAGTCCCCATGCGAGTTGCTCGGGGGCCTCTCGGGATTCCTCTCCCGTCGATGCCGGGGCCTAAGACCTTGTGTGGAGTTGTTGCCGGAACCTGACGATTCCTCTCCAGTGCCGACATGGATCTTGGGGTACTTCTGGAGTCTCCCCAGTGGAGTCAGTCCTCGTCTCCAGTAGGGGCATGCACGTGCGCTTTCCTCCCGAGCTGTAGCAGCAGTGTAACGATTCCATAGGCGTGGACCAAGGGATCTGTGGCTTTCGCTTGAGGCTTTCCCACGAGGCTTTCCCACGAGGCTTTCCCACAGGGCTGTCCCACGTGCCACCGTGGTGTGAGTCGATCCTAGGCTTGAAAGTCGAGGCAGTACAGGGAAAACAGGTTTGCCTGAATGGACTGAGACATCTGGGGGACTCTGGGAATGGTGGCACGACCCTGGAGTTCCTCTCGCCTTTCCTGAGGAGAGCGCCTCCTCTTGAGATGCGACGGGAATGCCGGAATTCTTTCCCGACCACTCAGGGAAAGGATCCCTCCTCTCGAGCTAGTAGGCGGAAACGGAGATACTCTGGATGTGGGCGGGACTCTCGTGCTTCCTCTCGAGTGGAGACGGGGTATGTCGGGGAACTTCTTGAGTTGCAGGAAGGGTGTGAAAGACCGTTTGGAAGTTCCAGAGGTTAGGTGTGATTAGCCTCGAGACGCCTCAGCGGAAATGGGCCTCATCTCGCCTGGAGATGAGAACCTCCTGGATTTTCTCGAGTTGCGGCAGGTGCTCTCGACTTACGACGGGGACCTCAGGGACCCGCTCTGGTGGCCTCAGGAAAGGCCAGTCCCCATGCTAGTTACTCGGGGGCCTCTCGGGATTCCTCTCCCGTCGATGCCAGGGCCTAAGACCTTGTGTGGAGTCGATGCCGGAACCTGAGGATTCCTCTCCAGTGCTGACATGGATCTTGGGGTACTTGTGGAGTCTCCTCAGTGGAGTCAGTCCTCGTCTCGAGTGGGGGCATGCACGTGCGCTTTCCTCCCGAACTGTAGCAGCAGTGTCACGTTTCCCTTCGCGAGGATCAAGGGATCTGTGTCTTTCCCTCGAGGCTTCCCCACGAGTGTTTCCAACGAGGCTTTCCCACAGGGCTGTCCCACGTACCACCCTGGTGTGAGTCGATCCTCGGCTTGAAAAGTCGAGGCAGTTCAGGGAAAACAGGTTTCCCTGAATGGACTGAGACATCTGGGGGAGTCCTGGGAATGGTGGCACGACCCTGGAGTTCCTCTCGCCTTTCCTGTGGAGAGCGCCTCCTCTTGAGATGCGACCGGGAACGCCCGGGAATTCTTGACCGACAGTGCAGGGAAAGTGATCCCTCCTCTCGAGCTAGCAGGCGTAAACGGGGCTCCTCTGGATGTGGGCGGGGACTCTCGTGCTTCCTCTCGAGTGGAGACGGGTATGTTCGGGGAACTTCTTGAGTTGCAGCAAGGGTGTGAAGAACCTTGTGGAAGTTCCAGAGGTTTGGTGTGATTAGCCTCGAGACGCCGCATTGGAAATGGGCCTCATCTCGCCTAGAGGGGAGAACCTCCTGGATTTTCTCGAGTTGCGGCAGGTGCTCTCGACTTACGACGGGGACCTCAGGGACCCGCTCTGGTGGCCTCAGGAAAGGCCAGTCCCCATGCGAGATGCTCGCGGGCCTCTCGGGATTCCTCTCCCGTCGATGCCGGGGCTTAAGTCCTTGTGTGGAGTTGGTGCCGGAACCTGACGATTCCTCTCCAGTGCCGACATGGATCTGGGGGTACTTCTGGAGACTCCCCAGGGGAGTCAGCCCTCGTCTCCAGTGGGGGCATGCACGTGCGCTTTCCTCCGAGCTATAGCAGCAGTGTCGCGCTTCCCTTCGCGTGGATCAAGGGTTCTGTGGCTTTCACTCGAGGCTTTTCCACAGGGCTCTCCCACGTGCCACCGTGGTGTGAGTCGATCCTTGGCTTGTAAGTGGAAGCAGTGCAGGGAAAACAGGTTTCCCTGGAATGGACTGAGACATCTGGGGGATTCGGGGAATGGTGGCACGACCCTGGATTTCCTCTCGCCTTTCCTGTGGAGAGTGCCTCCTCTTGAGATGCGACAGGAACGCGGGGAATTCTTTCCCCACCACGCAGGGAAAGGATCCCTCCCTCTCGAGATAGCAGTCAGGAACGGGGCTCCTCTGGATGTGGGCGGGACTCTCGTGCTTCCTCTCGAGTGAGACGGGTATGTCGGGGAACTTCTTGAGTTGCAGCAAGGGTGTGAAGGACCCTTTGGTAGTTCCAGAGGTAAGATGTGATTAGCCTCGAGACGACTCAGCGGAAATGGGGCACATCTCGCCTGGAGGGGAGAACCTCCTGGATTTTCTCGAGTTGCGGCAAGGGCTCTCGACTTACGACGGGGACCTCAGGGACCCGTACTGGTGGCCGCAGGAAAGGCCAGTCCCCATGCGAGTTGCTCGGGGCCTCTCGGATTCCCTCTCCCGTCGATGCGGGGCCTAATATCTTGTGTGGAGTTGGTGCCGGACCTGGTGAATTCCTCTCCTGTGCTGACATGGATCTTGGGTACGTCTGAGA
>NW_017190518.1:0-11254 GCF_001704415.2 Capra hircus | reverse complement strand
CGGGAATGCCGGGGAATTCTTTCCCAACCACGCGATAAGGATCCCTCCTTTCGAGCTAGGAGGCAGAAACGGGGCTCCTCTGGATGTGGGCAGAACTCTCGTGCTTCCTCTCGAGTGAGACGGGTATGTCGGGGAACTTCTTGAGTGGCAGCAAGGGTGTGAAGGACCGTTTGTAGTTCCAAAGGTTAGGTTGGATTAGCCTCGATACGCCTCAGTGGAAATGGGCCTCATCTCGCCTGGAGGGGAGAAGCTCCTGGATTTTCTCGAGTTGCAGCAGGTGCTCTCGACTTACGACGGGGACCTCAGGGACCCGCTCTCGTGGCCTCAGGAAAGGCAGGTCCCCATGCGAGTGCTCGGGGGCCTCTCGGGATTCCCCTCCGTCGATGCCAGGACTAAGATCTTGTGTGGAGTCGGTGCCGGAACCTTAGGATTCCCCTCCAGTGCTGACATGGATCTTGGGTACTTCTGGAGTCTCCCAGGGGGAGTCAGTCCTCGTCTCGAGTGGGGTCATGCACGTGCGCTTTCCTCCGAGCTGTAGCAGCAGTGTCACACTTCCCTTCGCGTGGTTCAAGGGATCTGTGGCTTTCCCTCGAGGCTTTTTCCACGAGGCTTTCCCATAGGGCTGTCCCACGTGCCACCGTGATGTGAGTCGATCCTCGGCTTGAAAGTCGTGGCAGTGAAGGGAAAACAGGATTCCCCGGAATGGACTGAGACATCTGGGGACTCTGGGAATGGTGGCACAACCCTGGAATTCCTCTCGCCTTTCCTGTGGAGAGCGCCTCCTCTTGAGATGCGACGGGAACGCCGGGAATTCTTTCCCGAACACGCAGGAAAGGATCACTCCTCTCCAGCTAGGAGGCGGAAACGGGGCTCCTCTGGATGTGGGCGGGACTCTCTTGCTTCCTCTCGAGTGGAGACGGGTATGTCAGGGAACTTCTTGAGTTGCAGCAAGGGTGTGAATTACCCTTTGGAAGTTCCAGATGTTTAGGTGTGATTAGCCTAGAGAAAGCCTCTGGGAAATGGGCCTCATCTCGCCTGGAGGGAGTACCTCCTGAATTTTCTCGAGTTGTGGCAGGTGCTCTCAAATTACGACGGGGAACACAGAGACCCGACTGGTGGCCTCAAGAAAGGCCAGTCCCCATGCGAGTTGCTCGGGGCCTCTTGTGATTCCCCGTCCGTTAATGCCAGGACCTAAGATCTTGGGTGGAGTTGGTGCGGAACCTGAGGTTTCCTATCCAGTGCTGACATGGATCTTGGTGTACTTCTGGAGTGTCCCTAGGGAGTCAGTCCTCGTCTCGAGTGGGGGCATGCACGTGCGCTTTCCTCCCGAGATGGGGCAGCAGTGTCATGCTTCCCGTCGAGTGGATCAAGGAATCAGTGGCTTTTCCTCGAAGCTTTTCCACAAGGCTTTCCCACGAGGCTTTTCCATAGGGCTGTCCCAAGTGCCAACGTGGTGTGAGTCGATCCTCGCTTGAAAGTCGAGGCAGTGAAGGGAATACAGGTTTCCCTGGAATGTACTGAGACATCGGGGGACTCTGGATTGGTGGCACGACCCTGGAGTTCCTCTCGCCTTTCCTGTGGAGAGGGCCTCCTCTTGAGATGCTATGGGAACACCGGGAATTCTTTCCCGACTACGCAGGGAAAGGATCCCTCCTCTCGAGCCAGGAGGCGAAAACGGGGCTCCTCTGGATGTGTTCAGGACTCTCGTGCTTCCTCTTGAGTGGAGACGGGTATGTCGGGGAACTTGCTGAGTTCCAACAATGGTGTGAAGGACCCTTTGTAGGTTCCAGAGTTTAGGTGTGATAAGCCTCGAGACGCCTCAGCAGAATTGGGCTTCATCTCGCCTGGAGGGGAGAAACCTCCTGGATTTTCTCGTGTTGGGCAGCTATTCTCGACTTACGACGGGGACCTCAGGGACCCGCTCTGGTGGCCTCAGGAAAGGCCAGTCCCCATGCGAGTAATACGGGGTATTCTAGGTCCTCCTCTCCCGTCGATGCCGGGCCTAAGACCTTGTGTGGAGTCGGTTTCCGGAACCAGAGGATTCCTCTCCAGTGCTGACATGGATCTTGGGATACTTCTGGAGTCTCCCCAGGGGAGTCAGTCTTCGTCTTGTGTGGGGACATGCACGTGCGCTTTCCTCTGAGCTGTAGCAGCAGTGTCACGCTTCCCTTCGCGGGGATCAAGGGATCTGTGTCTTTCCCTCGAGGCTTTCCCACCAGGCTTTCCCACGAGGCTTTCCCACAGGGCTGTCCCACGTGCCACCATTGTGTGAGTCGATCCTCGGCTTGAAAGTCGAGGCAATGCAGGGAAAAAAGTTTTTCCTGGAATGGACTGAGACATCTGGGGGACTCTTGGAATGGTGGCCCGACCCTGGAGTTCCTCTCGCCTTTCCTGTGGAGAGCGCCTCCTCTTGAAATGCGACGGCAACGCCGGGATTCTTTCCCGAACACAGTGAAAGGATCCCTCCTCTCGAGATAGGAGGCAGAAACGGCTCCTCTGGATGTGGGCAGAACTCTCGTGCTTCCTCTCGAGTGGAGACGGGTATGTCGGGGAACTTCTTGAGTTGCAGCAAGGGTGTGAAAGACCCTTTCGAAGTTCCAGAGTTTAGGTGTGATTAGCCTCGAGATGCCTCAGAGGAAATGGGCCTCATTTAGCCTGGAGGGGAGAACCTCCTGGATTTTCTCGAGTTGCAGCAGGTGCTCTCGACTTACGACGGGGACCTCAGGGACCCGCTCTGGTGGCCTCAGGAAAGGCCTGTCCCCATGCGAGTTGCACGGGGACCTCACGGGATTCCTCTCCCGTCTATGCCGGGGCCTAAGATCTTGTGTGGAGTCGGTGCCGGAACCTGAGCATTCCTCTCCAGTGCTGACATGGATCTTCGGGTACTTCTGCAGTCTCCCCAGTGAGTCAGTCCTCGTCTCTAGCGGGGGCGTGCACGTGCCCTTTCCTCCCGATCTGAAGCGCGGTGTCGCGCTTCCCTTCGCGTGGATCAAGGGATCTGTTGGACTTTCCCTCGAGGCTTTACCCACGAGGCTTTCCTACGAGGCTTTCCCACGAGGCTTTCCCAAAGGGCTGTTCCACGTGGCCACCGTGTGTGTGAGTCGATCCTCGGCTTGAAAGTCGAGGCAGTGCAGGGAAAACAGGGTTTCCCTGGAATGGACTGAGACATCTGGGGACTCTGGGAATGTGGCACGACCCTGGAGTTCCTCTCGCCTTTCCTGTGGAGAGCGCCTCCTCTTGAGATGCGACGGGAACGCCCGGGAATTCTTTCCCGAACACGCAGGGAAAGGATCCCTCCTCTCAGGCTAGGAGGCAGAAACGGGGCTCCTCTGGATGTGGGCGGGACTCTCGTGCTTCACTCAAGTGGAGACGGGTATGTCGGGGAACTTCTTGAGTTGCAGCAAGGGTGTGAAGGACCCTTTGGAAGTTCCAGATGTTAGAATTGATTAGCCTCGAGACGCCTCAGCGGAAATGGGCCTCATCTCGCCTGGAGCGAGAATCTCCTGTATTTTCTAGAGTTGCGGCATGTGCTCTCAACTTACGACGGGGACCTCAGGGACACGCTCTAGTGGCCTCAGAAAAGGCCAGTCCCCATGCGAGTTGCTCGGGGCCTCTCGGGATTCTCTCCCGTCGATGCCCGGGGCCTAAGATCTTGTGTGGGAGTCGGTGCCGGAACCTGAGGATTCCTCTCCAGTGCTGACATGGATCTTGGGTACTTCTGGAGTCTCCCCAGGGGAGTCAGTCCTCGTCTCGAGTGGGGGCATGCACATGCGCTTTCCTCCCGAGCTGTAGCAGCAGTGTCACGCTTCCCTTCGCGTGGATCAAGGAATCTGTGGCTTTCCCTCGAGGTTTTCCCACGAGGCCCTCCCACGAGGCTTTCCCACGAGGCTTTTCCACGAGGCTTTCCCACAGGGCTGACCCACGTGTCACCGTCGTGTGAGTCGATCCTCGGCTTGAAAGTCGAGGCAGTGCAGGGAAAACAGGTTTCCCTGGAATGGACTGAGACATCTGGGGGGACTCTGGAATGGTGGCACGACCCTGGAGTTCCTCTCGCCTTTCCTGTGGAGATCGCCTCCTCTTGAGATGCGAGGGGAATGCCGGAATTCTTTCCCGACCACGCAGTGAAAGGATCCCTCCTCTCGAGCCATGAGGCGGAAACGAGGCCTCCTCTGGATGTGGTGGGACTCTCGTGCTTCCTCTCGACTGGAGACGGGTATGTCGGGGAAATTCTTGAGTTGCAGCAAGGGTTTTGAAGGACTCCTTGGAAGTTCCATAGGTTTAGGTGTGATTAGCCTCGAGACGCCTCAGCGGAAATTGGCCTCATCTCGCCTGGAAGGGAGAACCTCCTGGATTTTCTCGAGTTGCTGCAGGTGCTCTCGACTTACGACGGGGACCTCAGGGACCCTCTCTGGTGGCCTCAGGAAAGGCCAGTCCCCATGCGAGTTGCACGGCGGCATCTCGGGATTCCTCTCCCGTCGATGCCCGGGCCTAAGACCTTGCTTGGAGTCGGTGCTGGAACCTGAGGATTCCTCTCCAGTGCTGACATGGATCTTGGGGTACTTCTGGAGTCTCCCCAGGGGAGTCATTCCTCGTCTCGAGTGGGGGCATGCACGTGCGCTTTCCTCCCGAACTGTAGCAGCAGTGTCACGCTCCCCTTCACGTGGATCAAGGGATCTGTGGCTTTCCCTCGAGGCTTTCCCATGAGACTTTCCCACGAGGCTTTCCCACAGGGCTGTCCCACGTGCCACCGTCGTGTGAGACGATCCTCGGCTTGAAAGTCGAGGCAGTGCAGGGAGAACAGGTTTCCCTGGAATGGACTGAGACATCTGGGGGACTCTGGGAATGGTTTCATGACCCTGGAATTCCTCTCACCTTTCCTGTGGAGAGTGCCTCCTCTTGAGATGCGACGGGAAGCCCGGAATTCTTTCCCGACCACTCATGGGAAGGCTCCCTCCTCTCGATCTAGGAGGGGGAAACGGGGCTCCTCTGGATGTGGACGGGACTCTCGTGCTTCCTCTCGAGTGGAGACGGGTATGTCGGGGGAACTTCTTGAGTTGCAGCAAGGGTGTGAAGGACCCTTTGGAAGTTCCAGAGGTTCGGTGTGATTAGCCTCGAGACTCTCAGCGGAAATGGGCCTCATCTCGCCTGGAGGGGGAGAACCTCCTGGATTTTCTCGAGTTGCGGCAGGTGCTCTCAACTTACGACGGGGGACCTCAGGGACCCGCTCTGGTGGCCTCAGGAAAGGCCAGTCCGCATGCGAGTTGCTCGGGGGCCTCTCGGGATTCCTCTCCCGTCGATGCCGGGGCCTAAGACTGCCGGGAGCCAGTGTGAGGAAGCCCGCCCGTGACAAGTTTATGAGGAAGGAAACTGACATACGCAAGGCGTGCTCAGACTTCAGCGACCCCTCTGGAAATTTTTAAGCATGTACCCCAACAAAAATCTGCCGCGTTGTTGTGCTCTGCTTTTTTCACTCTTCTGACCTTTTCTGGAAAAAGTCAATTCAGGCCGTTAGTCTTCTGCATTTGAAAGAGTGTTTCAATCCAAAAACCCTCTGATTTCTTTCTAGCCTGCCTGTAGGACTCGTACAGCTGTGCTTGTGATTGTTTGAGGCCTCCTGACCGCAGGAGGCACAGGAAGCTTAAAACATCCTAGGAATGCAGGAGCTTCCGGAGGAGTTAAAACCTTTAGAATAGGACTGATTAAAAGTTTCATTTCTTGGGTCAATGCTTGCTGCCAAATTTTCATATCCTTTATTTTTAGATATAGTTGGTATATAGAAAAACAAGTAGTAGACCTGGTATTAGCAACATTAGATTTCTGAGTTAAGTACCTTCTTTGTTATAACCCACTGCACCTTTGTTCTATAGAGATGTAACTTTAATGCTTTAAGGAGATGCAGATTAAAGAAAAACACTTACAGGGGAAACAAAATTAACATTCATTAAGGAAGAGAGCCAAAAAGTGTTAACAAGCCTCTTGGCCAGAAGATAATGTAAAATCACCTGAGAACTTTTGTATACAAAATGATATACAGAAAGAATCTGGGTTGTGAACGCTACATAATTTTGTGTTATCCATTGATCTCCATGTTTTATCAAAAGTATAAAAAGGCCTTCTGAACAATAAAGGAGGAGGCCAGGGCCGGGGACCAGTTTCTCGGACCAGCTTCTCGAACTAGTCTCTCAGCCTGGTTTCTTGGGACTCTGGCTCCCCCCGTGTCTTTCTCTCTCTTTCTTCTTCTCTACCTTTCCTTCTCTCTGCTCTTTACTTTAACTTCAGGGCTGAATCTCCAACTGGAGTGCGGAGGCTTGCCAGGTCTACTTACTTGCACTGGCTGTTAAGACCCGCACGAAAGGGAGCTTAAGGCGAGGCACCCTTAGATATTCCAGCGGGCGCCGGTGGCCCAACGTAGGTGGTGCAAATTCCTTGTCTGGAATTTTATTGGCCTTCCGCATAAACCAAGCTATTCAGCCCTCTTCCTCCACTTAATCTTCTTACTACACTATAGTTTCCTAATCTAATCTTACATTAATAAATAAACAAGTCTTTCCACGCCAACGCCGTTCACCCTTCGAATTCCCTGGATCCACCGGGGCTGGACCCCGGCATAAGACCTTGTGTGGAGTCGGTGCCGGAAGCTGAGGATTCCTCTCCAGTGCTGACATGGATCTTGGGCGTACTTCTGGAGTCTCCCCAGGGGAGTCAGTCCTCGTCTCGAGTGGGGGCATGCACGTGCGCTTTCCTCCGGTGCTGTAGCAGCAGTGTCACGTTTCCTTCCCGTGGATCAAGGCATCTGTGGCTTTCCCTCGAGGCTTTCCCACGAGGCTTTCCCAAGAGGCTTTCCCACAGGTCTGTCCCACGTGCCACCTTGGTGTGATTCGATCCTCGGCTTGAAAGTCGAGGCCAGTGCAGGGAAAACAGGTTTCCCTGGAATGGACTGAGACATCTGCGGGACTCTGGGAATGGTGGCACGACCCTTGAGTCCCTCTCGCCTTTCAGGTGGAGAGCGCCTCCTCTTGAGATGCAACAGGAACGCCGGGAATTCTTTCCCGACCCTGCAGGGAAAGAATCCCACCTCTCGAGCTAGGAGGCTCGGTAACGGGGCTCCTCTGGATGTGGGCGGGACGCTCGTGCTTCCTCTCGTGTGGAGACAGGTATACCGGGAACTTCTTGCGTTGCAGGAAGGGTGTGAAGGACCCTTTGGAAGTTCCAGAGGGTAGGTGTGATTAGCCTCGAGACGCCTCAGCCAGAAAAGGAGCCTCAACTCGCCTGGAGGGGACAACCTCCTTGGATTTTCTCGAGTTGCTGCATGTGCTCTCGACATACGACGGGTATCTCAGGGACCCGCTCTGTGGCCTCAGGAAAGGCCAGTCCACATGCACGTTGCTCGGGGGCCTCTCGGGATTCCTCTCCCATCGATGCCGGGACCTAAGACCTTGTGTGGAGTCGGTGCCTGAACCTGAGGATTCCTCTCCAGTGCTGACATGGATCTTGGGTTACTTCTGGAGTCTCCCCAGGGGAGTCAGTCCTCGTCTCGTGTGGGGGCATGCAGTTGCGCTTTCCTTCAGAGCTGTAGCAGCAGTGTCACGCTTCCCTTCGCGTGGATCAAGGAATCTGTGGCTTTCCCTCGAGGTTTTCCCAAGAGGCTTTCCCACGAGGTTTCCCACGAGGCTTTCCACGAGGCTTTCCCACAGGGCTGACCACGTGTCACCGTCGTGTGAGTCGATCCTCGGCTTGAAAGTCGAGGCAGTGCAGGGAAAACAGGTTTCCCTGGAATGGACTGAGACATCTGGGGGACTCTGGGAATGGTGGCACGACCCTGGAGTTCCTCTCGCCTTTCCTGTGGAGATCGCCTCCTCTTGAGATGCGAGGGAATGCCGGGAATTCTTTCCCGACCACGCAGTGAAAGGATCCCTCCTCTCGAGCCATGAGGCGGAAACGAGGCTCCTCTGGATGTGGTGGGACTCTCGTGCTTCCTCTCGAGTGGAGACGGGTATGTTGGGGATCTTCTTGAGTTGCAGCAAGGGTGTGAAGGACCCTTTGGAATTTCCAGAGGTTAGGAGTGATTAGCCTTGTGACACCTCAGCGGAAATGGGCCTCATCTCGCCTGGAAGGGAGAACCTCCTGTATTTTCTCAAGTTGCTGCAGGTGCTCTCATCCTACGACAGGGACCTCAAGGATCCGCTCTGGTGGCCTCAGGAAAGGACAGTCCCCATGTGAGTTGCTCGGGGGCCTCTCGGGATTCCTCTCCTGTCGATGCCAGGGCCTAAGACCTTGTGTAGTCGGTGCCGGAACCTGAGGATTCTTTCCAGTGCTGACATGGAACTTGGGGTACTTCTGGAGTCTCCACAGGGGAGTCAGTCCTCGTCTCGAGTAAGGGCATGCACGTGAACTTTCCTCCCGAGCTGTAGCAGCACTGTCAAGCTTCCATTCGCGTGGATCAAAGCATCTGTGGCTTTCCCTCGAGGCTTTCCACGAGACTTTCCCACGAGGCTTTCCCACCAGGCTTTCCCACAGGGCTGTCCCACGTGCCACCGAGGTGTGAGTCGATCCTCGGCTTGAAAGTCGAGGCAGTGCAGGGAAAACAGGTTTCCCTGGAATGGACTGAGACATCTGGAAGACTCTGGGAATGGTGGACCCTGGAGTTCCTCTCTCCTTTCCTGTGGAGAGCGCCTCCAATTGAGATGCGACGGGAACGCCGGGAATTCTTTCCCGACCACGCAGGGAAAGATCCCTCCTCTCGAGCTATGAGGCGGAAACGGGGCTCCTCTGGATGTGGGCGGGACTCTCGTGCTTCCTCTCGAGTGGAGACGGGTACGTCGGGGAACTTCTTGAGTTGCAGCAATGGTGTGAAGGACCCTTTGAAAGTTCCAGAGGTTAGGTGTAATTAGCCTGGGGACGCCTCAGAAGAAATGGGGAGAACCTCCTGCATTTTCTCGAGTTGGTGCAGGTGCTCTCGACTTACGACGGGACCTCAGGGACCCGCTCTGGTGGCCTCAGGTAAGGCCAGTCCCCATGCGAGTTGCTCGGGGGCCTCTCGGGATTTCTCTCCCGTCGATGCCGGGGTCTAAGACCTTGTGTGGAGTCGGTGCCTGAACCTGAGGATTCCTCTCCAGTGCTGACATAGATCTTGGGGTACTTCTGGAGTCTCCCCAGGGGAGTCTGTCCTCATCTCGAGTGGAGGCATGCACGTGCGCTTTCCTCCCAAGCTGTAGCAGCAGTGTCACGCTTCTCTTTGCATGGATCAAGGGATCTGTGGCTTTCCCTCGAGGATTTCCCTAAGGGCTGTGCCAAGTGCCACCGTGGTGTGAGTGGATCCTCGTCCTGAAAGTCGAGGCAGTGTAGGGAAACAGGTTTCCCTGGAATGGACTGAGACATCTGGGGGACTCTGGGAATGGGTGCACGAATCTGGAGTTCCTCTCGCCTTTCCTGTGGATAGCGCCTCCTCTTGAGATGAGTCGGGAACTCCGGGAATACTTGACCGACCACTCAGTGAAAGGATCCCTCCTCTCGAGCTAGGAGGCAGTAACGGGGCTACTCTGGATGTGGGCGGGACTCTCGTGCTTCCTCTCGAGTGGAGAGGGGTATTTCGGGGAACTTCTTGAGTTGCAGCTAGGGTTTGAAGGCCCGTTTGTTAGTTCCAGACGCTTGTTGATAAGCCTCGAGACGCCTCATCGGATATGGGCCACATCTCGCCTGGAGGGGAGAACCTCCTGGATTTTCTCGAGTTGCAGCAGGAGCTCTCGACTTACGACTTGGACCTCAGAGACCCGCTCTGTTGGCCTCATGAAAGGCCAGTCCCCATGCAAGTTGCTCGGGCACTCTCCACAGGAAACGCGAGAGGAACTCCAGTGTCGTGCCACCATTCCCAGAGTTCCACAGATGTCTCAGTCCATTCCAGGGAAACCTGTTTTCCTTGCACTGCCTTGACTTTCAAGCCTAGGATCGACTCACACCACGGTGGCACGTGGGACAGCCCACTGGAAAGCCTCGTGGAAAGCTCGTGGGAAAGCCTCGAGGGAAAGCCACAGATTCCTTGATCCACGCGAAGGGAAGCATGACACTGCTAGGGACCCACTCCCCTGGGGAGTCACTCTGGTGGCCTCAGGAAAGGCCAGTCCCCATGCGAGTTGCTCGGGGGCCTCTCGGGATTCCTCTCCATCGCTGCCGGGCCAAAGATCTTGTGTGGAGTCGGTGCCGGAAACTGAGGATTCCTCTCCAGTGCTGACATGGATCTTGGGTAATTCTGGAGTCTCCCCAGGGGAGTCAGTCCTCGTCTCGAGTGAGGGCATGCACGTGCGCTTTTCTCCAGAGCTGTAAGAGCAGTGTCACGCTTCCCTTCGCTTGGATCAAGGGATCTGTGGCTTTCCCTCGAGAATTTCCCACGAGGCTTTCCCACAGGGCTGTCCAACGTGCCACCGTGGTGTGAGTCGATCCTCAGCTTGAAAGTCGAGGCAGAGTGGGGAATACAGGCTTCCCTGGAATGGAGTGAGACATCTGGGGGACTCTGGGAATGGTGGCATGACCCTGGAGTTCCTCTCGCCTTTCCTTTGGAGAGCGCCTCCTCTTGAGATGCGAGGGGAATGCCGGGAATTCTTTCCCGACCACGCAGGGAAAGGATCCCTCCTCTCGAGCTAGGAGGCGGAAACGGGGCTCCTCTGGATGTGGGCGGGACTCTCGTGCTTCCTTTCGAGTTGAGACGGGTATGTTGGGGGAACTTCTTGAGTTGCAGCAAGGGTGTGAAGGACCCTTTGGAAGTTCCAGAGGTTAGGTGTGATTAGCTTCGAGACGCCTCAGCGGAAATGGCCCTCACCTCGCCTGGAGGGGAGAACCTCCTGGATTTTCTCGAATTGCAGCAGGTGCTCTCGAATTACGACGGGGACCTCAGCGACCCCGCTCTGGTGGCCTCAGGAAAGGCCAGTGCCCATGCGAGTGCTCGGGGGCCTCCTGGATTCCTCTCCCATCGATGCCGGTTCCTAAGATTTTGTGTGGAGTCGGTGCCTAACCTGAGGATTCCTCTCCAGTGCTGACATGGATCTTGGGGTACTTCTGGAGTCCCCAGGGGACTCAGTCCGCCTTCGAGTGGTCGGCCTGCACGTGCGCTTTCCTCTGGAGCTGTAGCAGCAGTGTCACACTTCCCTTCGCGTGGATCAAGGGATCTGTGGCTTTCCCTCGAGGCTTTCCCACGAGGCTTTCCTGCGAGGCTTTCCCACAGCGCTGTCCCACGTGCCACCGTAGTGTGAGTCGATCCTCG
>NW_017190517.1:0-11256 GCF_001704415.2 Capra hircus | reverse complement strand
TTGAAGGGGAATTGTTTGTTTCAATTCCCCTTTCAGATTGTTATTTGCTGGTGTATAACGATAACACTGTGTGTCATTCATTTGTATCCGTTTGGACAGCTTGATAGTTGTCTTTAGTTTCTTTAATTTCTCATAATTGAAGATGACCCTGGCTCATATATTTACAGTCGCACCCCTAGTCTCAGTCATTTCTTCAAAGAACTGTCCTTTTTTTAACATGACATTATTTTTGACTGTGCTGGGTCTTTATTGCTCCTTTGTCTAGTTGTAGTGAGCAGAGGCTACCTTCTAGTTGCTGTGCCATGGCTTCTCATTGCAGTGCTTTCTCTGTGTGCAGAACTTGGGCTCTGGAGCATGCAAACGTCAAGAGTTGTTCAAGGGCTTCATTGCCCCTGGGCGTGTGGAATCTTCTACACAGGAATTGAACCCGTGTTCCCTGCATCGGTAGGCAGCTTCTTTACCACCAGGCCATCGGAGATGTTTCCTGTTCCCTTTTATTAGAGAATGATATTTAAAACATACATGTAGGAGCTCAATATGCTCAGCTGACAATACATGGAGATATATCTCCATGTATTCCAGCTCACCTTTGAACATATTCAGTTAAAGGTAATTTGTGATGATGTCTCCAACCTGATCCACCACGACATGGACATTGTAACGTTTCCTTTTGTTTATCTGGAACTTTGCCTTCCAATGGTAAGATACCTGGCTTCCACCGCTTGTCATACACAGAATTCAGTGCTTGTCCCACGTGGTTACTGAAAAAAAAAAAACTGTCAGATTGTCTTTCAAAGGGGGCTCTGCGTGCATCGCACCAGTATCTTGAGTATGTTTTTGTATGATAGTTTACTATCAGTATACCCTCAGTGGCCAGGTGTCTATTTCAGTCGTTACCAATTATGAATGGGCTTGTTTGCTCTAGTGTTCTTGGACAATTCGAGTACAGTTTCTTTGTCAGATGTGCATTTTTTTAGGA
Source organism: Capra hircus (assembly GCF_001704415.2). Taxonomy (NCBI): domain Eukaryota; kingdom Metazoa; phylum Chordata; class Mammalia; order Artiodactyla; family Bovidae; genus Capra; species Capra hircus. The sequence goes on along the minus strand of NW_017190517.1, from coordinate 10,277 downwards.
AAAGAGTTTTATTGATTGTTGGCTGTGTTGCATCTTTGTGTGTGGGCTTTTCTCTAGTTTTGGTGAGCATGGGCCATAACGAGTGGTTTGCAGGCTTCTCACTGCAGTGTGTCCTCTTGTTGAGGGGCACAGGCTCACGGGCTTCAGTGGCTGCGGCATGTGAACTCGGCATCGTGGCTTCCAGGATCTAGAGCACAGGCTCGGCAGTTGTGGCACACGGGCTCCATAGGATGTGGCATCTTCCCATCCTAGGGATCGCACATGCATCTCCAGCACTGGCAGGTGGATTCTTGACTATGGAACCACCAGGGCATATTTGAGATTCTAGTTTTCCACACACGTATCTAGTGAAAGAGGCCAGGATCAAGAGGCATGGCAGCTGGGAATCCTCAGCCACAGCTCTGGTGTGCTATCCAAAGCTCTGGGGCCTTTGGTGAGCAGCTCAGCTTCCCTGGGACTGTTTCCTCCCGTCAGAAATGCCCTGCTTTTGGACTGTAGCCCACCAAGCTCCTCTGTCCCTAGGATTTCTGAGACCAGAGTACTGCAGGTGGTGCCATTTCCTTCTCTGCTGCTGCTGCCACGTCGCTTCAGTCGTGCCTGACTCTGCGCGACCCCATAGACAGCAGCCTACCAGGCTCCTCTGTCCCTGGGATTCTCCAGGCAAGAACACTGGAGTGGGTTGCCATGTCCTCCTCCAGTACATGAAAGTGAAAAGTGAAAGTGAAGTCACTCAGTGAAGTCGTGTCCGACTCTTAGTGACCCCGGGGTTGCAGCCTACCAGGCTCCTCTGTCCGTGGGATTCTCCAGGCAATGGTACTGGAGCGGGCTGCCATTGCCTTGTCTGATTTCCTTCTCTGCAAGATAGCGTTTTGGAAGCTCTTTTCTCCTGGATATTGCTTTTGATGAAGGAAGGGGGTTCCCTTCCAGGGCTTGAGAGTGAGTTCTTGTCTGACACTGGGCAATGAGTTGTCTGAGGAGAGGAGTGCTGTCCAAGCGAGAGGCTTCATTGGGAAGGGCTGCCGGGGTGGAGGGCAGGAGGGTGAGGGAAACGGAGAGAACCACTCTGTCACGTGGCTCGCACTCTCAGGTTTTATGGTCATCGGGTTCATTTCTGGTTTGTCTCTTGCCAGGCATTCTGAATTGGGATCCTTCTTGGGGGCACACGCATCACTCAGCCGAGATGGATTCCAGCGAAGTGCATCCTGGGAGGTTGGTAGGACCTCTGAACTGGAGCCTCCCATCTCCTGACCTCTCCAGAATTCTGGTTGGTGGTAGCTTGTTCGTTCCTTGTTCCTTCCCAGGACCTCCTGTTGTGAGATGACTCCTGCAAGTGTTTTCTTTTCTCTGTTGCCTGGCCAGGGTGGGTGGTCCGTGGTTCATTTAGCAGTTTCTTTTTGGTTCTCTCGAGTAAGGTCCTCCACAGGGTAAATGTATGAAATGATAAAAGGCAATGTGTTAACTCATTTGTATTCATAATTGGGTAAGTTGGCTTGTTTTGTGTATGTTAGACCTGATCACCAGACCGAAGGTCATGTAGAACGTTTGTAGTTTTCTAAAATTTCAATAGTTTTTAAAATGGAGTTACCTTGTTGCAAAGTTTGTGTGTATGTTCATATTTTTTTAAACAGTTATTTCTTTTTAGTTGATTGATCATTGCTTTACAATATTGGTTTGATTTGTCATACATCCACATGAATTGACCATAGGTGTACCTATGTCCTCTTGCTCTGGAATCTCCCTCCCACCTCGCACGCATTCCCACCTCTCTAGGTTACTACTGAGCCCCAGTTTGAGTTCCCTGAATCATACAGCAAATTCCCATTGGTTGTCTATTTACAAAGGTTGGTGTACCTGCATCCATGCTGCTCTCTCCATTCATCTCACCCTCTCCCTCTTGTTCCCCACCCTCGTCTGTAAGTCTGTTCTCTATGTCTGCACCTCCATTGCTGCTCTGTGAACAGACTCGTCAGTACCATCCTTCTAGATTCCATGTTTTTCTCTCTTTGACTGACTTCCCTCCCCTTTATTAGAACAAACTCACATGTGTTCCTTTTTATGGCTGCATTCCATACAGGCTCTGATTGTTCCTTAGCCATGTTTTGCGGAGGGTCATGGAGCTATTCTGCTCCATTTCAGTTTGGGCTTCCAGTCTGAGTGCTCGCAGCAGAGCTGCTTCTGGGTGAGCCCTCTGAGGTCTGTGAGCGCCGGGCTGCCCGCCAGCTCTTGCTCACTGTGGCCCGCGCCAGAGCCTGGTGAGCCCGGCCAGAAGCCTGATGCCCTGAGGCCTGAGGAGCAGCTCCGCGGAGCTGTCACGGCAGGCCTAGGCAGCTTCTGGCCCGCCGTCTAGAGGGGCTTGGCGCCCCCTGCGGGCCACAGGAGAAGAGCGGGCAGCCCGGCGCTCACAGACCTCAGAGGGCTCACCCAGAAGCAGCTCTGCTGCGAGCACTCAGACTGGAAGCCCAAACTGAAATGGAGCAGAATAGCTCCATGACCCTCCGCAAAACATGGCTAAGGAACAATCAGAGCCTGTATGGAATGCAGCCATAAAAAGGAACACATGTGAGTTTGTTCTAATAAAGGGGAGGGAAGTCAGTCAAAGAGAGAAAAACATGGAATCTAGAAGGATGGTACTGACGAGTCTGTTCACAGAGCAGCAATGGAGGTGCAGACATAGAGAACAGACTTACCAGACGAGGGTGGGGAACAAGAGGGAGAGGGTGAGATGAATGGAGAGAGCAGCATGGATGCAGGTACACCAACCTTTGTAAATAGACAACCAATGGGAATTTGCTGTATGATTCAGGGAACTCAAACTGGGGCTCAGTAGTAACCTAGAGAGGTGGGAATGCGTGCGAGGTGGGAGGGAGATTCCAGAGCAAGAGGACATAGGTACACCTATGGTCAATTCATGTGGATGTATGACAAATCAAACCAATATTGTAAAGCAATGATCAATCAACTAAAAAGAAATAACTGTTTAAAAAAATATGAACATACACACAAACTTTGCAACAAGGTAACTCCATTTTAAAAACTATTGAAATTTTAGAAAACTACAAACGTTCTACATGACCTTCGGTCTGGTGATCAGGTCTAACATACACAAAACAAGCCAACTTACCCAATTATGAATACAAATGAGTTAACACATTGCCTTTTATCATTTCATACATTTACCCTGTGGAGGACCTTACTCGAGAGAACCAAAAAGAAACTGCTAAATGAACCACGGACCACCCACCCTGGCCAGGCAACAGAGAAAAGAAAACACTTGCAGGAGTCATCTCACAACAGGAGGTCCTGGGAAGGAACAAGGAACGAACAAGCTACCACCAACCAGAATTCTGGAGAGGTCAGGAGATGGGAGGCTCCAGTTCAGAGGTCCTACCAACCTCCCAGGATGCACTTCGCTGGAATCCATCTCGGCTGAGTGATGCGTGTGCCCCCAAGAAGGATCCCAATTCAGAATGCCTGGCAAGAGACAAACCAGAAATGAACCCGATGACCATAAAACCTGAGAGTGCGAGCCACGTGACAGAGTGGTTCTCTCCGTTTCCCTCACCCTCCTGCCCTCCACCCCGGCAGCCCTTCCCAATGAAGCCTCTCGCTTGGACAGCACTCCTCTCCTCAGACAACTCATTGCCCAGTGTCAGACAAGAACTCACTCTCAAGCCCTGGAAGGGAACCCCCTTCCTTCATCAAAAGCAATATCCAGGAGAAAAGAGCTTCAAAACGCTATCTTGCAGAGAAGGAAATCAGACAAGGCAATGGCAGCCCGCTCCAGTACCATTGCCTGGAGAATCCCACGGACAGAGGAGCCTGGTAGGCTGCAACCCCGGGGTCACTAAGAGTCGGACACGACTTCACTGAGTGACTTCACTTTCACTTTTCACTTTCATGTACTGGAGGAGGACATGGCAACCCACTCCAGTGTTCTTGCCTGGAGAATCCCAGGGACAGAGGAGCCTGGTAGGCTGCTGTCTATGGGGTCGCGCAGAGTCAGGCACGACTGAAGCGACGTGGCAGCAGCAGCAGAGAAGGAAATGGCACCACCTGCAGTACTCTGGTCTCAGAAATCCTAGGGACAGAGGAGCTTGGTGGGCTACAGTCCAAAAGCAGGGCATTTCTGACGGGAGGAAACAGTCCCAGGGAAGCTGAGCTGCTCACCAAAGGCCCCAGAGCTTTGGATAGCACACCAGAGCTGTGGCTGAGGATTCCCAGCTGCCATGCCTCTTGATCCTGGCCTCTTTCACTAGATACGTGTGTGGAAAACTAGAATCTCAAATATGCCCTGGTGGTTCCATAGTCAAGAATCCACCTGCCAGTGCTGGAGATGCATGTGCGATCCCTAGGATGGGAAGATGCCACATCCTATGGAGCCCGTGTGCCACAACTGCCGAGCCTGTGCTCTAGATCCTGGAAGCCACGATGCCGAGTTCACATGCCGCAGCCACTGAAGCCCGTGAGCCTGTGCCCCTCAACAAGAGGACACACTGCAGTGAGAAGCCTGCAAACCACTCGTTATGGCCCATGCTCACCAAAACTAGAGAAAAGCCCACACACAAAGATGCAACACAGCCAACAATCAATAAAACTCTTTTCCTAAAAAAATGCACATCTGACAAAGAAACTGTACTCGAATTGTCCAAGAACACTAGAGCAAACAAGCCCATTCATAATTGGTAACGACTGAAATAGACACCTGGCCACTGAGGGTATACTGATAGTAAACTATCATACAAAAACATACTCAAGATACTGGTGCGATGCACGCAGAGCCCCCTTTGAAAGACAATCTGACAGTTTTTTTTTTTTTCAGTAACCACGTGGGACAAGCACTGAATTCTGTGTATGACAAGCGGTGGAAGCCAGGTATCTTACCATTGGAAGGCAAAGTTCCAGATAAACAAAAGGAAACGTTACAATGTCCATGTCGTGGTGGATCAGGTTGGAGACATCATCACAAATTACCTTTAACTGAATATGTTCAAAGGTGAGCTGGAATACATGGAGATATATCTCCATGTATTGTCAGCTGAGCATATTGAGCTCCTACATGTATGTTTTAAATATCATTCTCTAATAAAAGGGAACAGGAAACATCTCCGATGGCCTGGTGGTAAAGAAGCTGCCTACCGATGCAGGGAACACGGGTTCAATTCCTGTGTAGAAGATTCCACACGCCCAGGGGCAATGAAGCCCTTGAACAACTCTTGACGTTTGCATGCTCCAGAGCCCAAGTTCTGCACACAGAGAAAGCACTGCAATGAGAAGCCATGGCACAGCAACTAGAAGGTAGCCTCTGCTCACTACAACTAGACAAAGGAGCAATAAAGACCCAGCACAGTCAAAAATAATGTCATGTTAAAAAAGGACAGTTCTTTGAAGAAATGACTGAGACTAGGGGTGAGACTGTAAATATATGAGCCAGGGTCATCTTCAATTATGAGAAATTAAAGAAACTAAAGACAACTATCAAGCTGTCCAAACGGATACAAATGAATGACGACACAGTGTTATCTGTATACACCAGGCAAATAAACAATCTGAAAGGGAATTGAAACAAACAATTCCCCTTCAATCATGTCAACATTAATAAAAGACTTTGCTATGGATGTAATGAGGATGACAAGACTGGCACACTGGAAATGATACATGATTGCTGAAAAATACCCTAAAAGCCATGGACAGATACTCCATAGCGATGACAAGACTTCAGTTGGCAATACCGTGGAATGCATCTTCCATCTGAAATGAAGATTCAATATGAATTACAAAAGGCTGAAAGGTGGCTGCTAAACACAAAAGATGCCAGCATTCTTGGCCTCCAGAGGAGATTCAATCCAGGGCAAGTGACGAAGCTTGACGGCTCAGAGGTTTTCTGTTAAAAAGTTTGATTCAAGTAGAAAAGAGATCGAGAGAGCTGCTGACGTAGACATTAAAAGGGGAAGAAAGAGTACCCCCTGCTAAGTCTTTAGCCAGATGTTATACAGCCACTAGCAGTCTGCTAAGGAAAGAAAGACAATGTCTCAGAGAATGGCACCAGGCCCCTCACCCACAGCATGCATTGAGATCACATTGGCAGCAGATGAGTCATCCCAGGCCAGAAAATGATGGACATGAATCTTGAAGAAAGGCAGATTTCCAAGCAAATATATAGTTTCATTCACAGAGGTTAAGAGAACCAGGTATGAGTAAGACAAACCGGTTTGTCGAGTCGTTTCTGAGCCTTTAGGGGGAACTGGCCTGAAGACAGTACATTAACATACCTTAAGACAAACATTTCCATAAGAACAATGCATTGCTTAGTTCAAGGTTTGAGAAAAGTTAAATTCAGGTGGAGCCAGGAGTTGTCATGGCAACAACAGAATTTTCAGAGAAACCTCCTTTTACATTTGTATCAAGATGGAGAAAAAAAAAAGCGCAGCACTCTTTTGTCTCCTCCTGCCTCTTAAGAGAGAGAAAAAAAACGTCTGACACTTGCAGTCTATTTTCTCTGTCTGGAGACCCCTGGCCTTCCTGCCTGTTATCCTCTCCAGGCCTGTAGGAAGCAATACACTAGGCTGCTTGGGAAAGCGCGTGGGTCTGAGCTGTATGCAAAGGGGTAAAGCGGTAAAACCCTCGGCCCCAAAGGCGAGGCTTTTCTGCGATCGCCATTTCAGTCGGCTCCGAGACTGCAAACAAAGAGGGCAGAAGACATGGTTCCTGCTCCGCCGAGTCCGAGTTCCCTTACCTGTGGTCCACAGCCCTGCGCTCTGCTCACTGGATGCCAACCGACGGGGACCCAGGAGCCCACGAAACGAGCATTCCCAGCTGCAATGGCGAGCCCTGAGAGCACAACTGGGGACCCCTGGCCCCGAGGCGCCGCCATGTTCACCCCGCCCCAGACCCCGCTCCCGTGAGCCGCGCCCCTGACCAGCCGCCCAGGCTCGCCCCGCCCCCGAGGCGCGCACGGTGCGCCCCGCCCCCACGCCCCCTGCCAGGCCAGGCCCGCGGGACCGCGACTGCCTCCAGGGGAAACACAAGGACAAGCAGATCCACCCCACCGGAGACAACCGAAGCTTTTTCTCAGCTGATCTGTCTATGATTTAGGGATAAAAAGTCAGAAGGAATGACCTAGGACAGCCATGATATTCTATAGAGCCAGACCCTGGCGCGCAGAGGCTTGAAGAGGGCCCGGGAGCGCTGTCTGAAACAGCAAGCTTCTGTAGCGTAGCGGTTAGGCAGGCTGGTAAGTCAGGCAGACTAGGGTCTGTAGGTCAGGAGTTTCAAGTCGCGGGTTTAACTCTTTCCCTTTTAGGGGGCGGGGGACCACAAGAGGCGGGGGCTTAGACAAGAAAAGTTTCTTTTTATTTTAGAGGTTTTATTGTGAAGCATAGGGTTAGGGTTCGGGCAACCCCCCAACTCGCTCGGCTTCGGGTTAGGGTTAGGGTTAGAATTCGGGGAACTCCCCTCTTCTTAGAGTTCGGGTTTGGGTTAGGGTTCAGGTCAGGGTCAGGGTTCAGGTTACGGTTAGGGTTAGCATTAGTGTTGGGGTTACAGCTTAAAGTGAGCCCTAAGAGGGCCCATAGTTCTTTATCAGCCAGCTTCCGTAGCACTCTCCTCCCCAGCAGAGACATGTGCAGGTGGTTGGTGCCTGATCCTGCGTGTCTGGGTTCCCGCCCGCATCCCCAACTCAGGGGAAGCAGCCCCTTGAGGCAAGACCTGCTGGAGGAGCCCTGAGCCCCGCCTCATAGGCGAGTGCACAGCCAGCAGGGAGCGAGCCTCCTAGGGGGAAGAGGAGGCATCCCAGCCACCCAAGCAGAAACCCTGCTTGCACGGAGCTAAGAGCGCCTCCAGTAAGGGAGAGCTCTACTCTACCCAGAGCCGCGATCTGGCAGCGTTCCCGGCGTGAGGCTGCTCTGCCGTTGGCGAGCATTGCCCAGACTTGCCTTGCTTTTAGGCTCCCTCCCCAGGAAGGAGCAGGCAGTGTGAGGCTGGGGGACGCCACTGGTGCCTTCCTTGCCTCAGCTCCGCTCCTGCCTTGCCTTTGCCCTTAGGTGCCAGGCGTCCTTGGTGAGGGCTTAGGGGCTGGTGGGTTGCACACTGCCAAGGGCTCCAGCAGTGAGAGCTCTGTCAGAGGGAAGCGAAGGGCAACAGCAGGGCTCCTTCAGCGGTTGCTGGGCCGCCCAGACTCAGCGCCGCACGGAGAACACCGGGCTCCCAGGGCCCCTGGCAGGGGTCTGGAGCCCCGGACAACCAAAGGCGGTCTCCGTGTGTGCCAGAGAGTGTATGACAGACGTAGGTTCCCTAGCACTCTCCTCCCCAGCAGAGACATGTGGCAGGTTTTAGGGGCCTGATCCTCCGTGTCTGGGTTCCCGCCCACAGCACCAAAGCTCAGCTGAAGGCAGCCCCTGAGGAAAGACCTGCTGGAGGAGCCCTGCGCCCCCGCCTGATAGGCGAATGCAGAGACAGCAGGGAAGCGAGCCTCCTCGGGGAAAAGGAGGCAGCCCAGCCCCGTCAAGCTGAAAGCCCTGCTTGCACGGAGCCAAGTGCGCCTCCGGTACTGCAGAGCTCTAGCTCTGCTCAGAGGCCCGATCTGGCAGAGTTCCCGACGTGGGGCTGTTCTGCCATGGGCGAGCCTTGCCCAGACTTGCCTTGCTTTTAGGCTCCCTCCCCAGGAAGGAGCAGGCAGCGTGACGCTGGGAGACACCACTGGCGCCTTCCTGGCTTCAGCTCTTGCCCTTTGCACTTAGGTCCCAAGCGTCCTTTAGGAGGGCTCAGGGGCTGGTGGGTTGCACACTGCCAAGGGCTCCAGCAGTGACAGCTCTGTCAGAGGGAAGCGAGGGCAAGAGCAGGTATCCTTCAGCGGTTGCTTGGGCTGCCAGACTCAGCGCTGCACGGAGAACACCAGGTTCCAAGGGCCCCTGGCTGGGTTTTGCAGCCCCGCACACCAGAGGCTGACTCCGTGGGTGCCTAGAAAGTGTGTGACAGACGTAGCTTCCCTAGCACTCTCCTCCCCAGCAGAGACATGTGCAGGTGGTTGGAGCCTGATCCTGCGTGTCTGGGTTCTCACCCGCTTCCCCAACTCATCGGAAGCAGCCCCTGAGGCAAGACCTGCTGGAGGAGCCCTGCGTCCCCGCTGATAGGCGATTGCACAGCCAGCAGGGATGCGCGCCTCCTAGGGGGAAGAGGAGGAAGCCCAGCCCCCTCAAGCTGAAACCCTGCTTGCACGGAGCTAAGAGCGCCTCCAGTAAGGCAGATCTCTAGCTCTGCTCAGAGCCCCGATCTGGCAGCGTTCCCGGCGCGAGGCTGCTCTGCCGGGGGCGAGCATTGCCCCGACTTGCCTTGCTTTTAGGGCTCCCTCCCAAGAAGGAGCAGGCTGTGTCAGGCTCGGAGATGCCACTGGTTCCTTCCTTGCCTCAACACCGCTCCTGCCTTGGCCTTTGCACTTAGGTGCCAGGCGTCCTTGGGGAGGGCTTAGGGGCTGGTGGGTTGCACACTGCCAAGGGATCCAGCAGTGAGAGCTCTGTCAGAGGGAAGGGAAGGGCAACTGCAGGACTCCTCCAGCGGATGCGTGGCCGCCCAGACTCAGCGCCGCACGGAGAGCACCAGGCTCCCAGGGCCCCTGGCTGGGGTCTTCAGCCCTGCACACCCAGAGGCTGATTCCGTGGGCGCCCAGAAAATGTATGACAGACGTAGGTTTCCTAGCACCCTCCTCCCCTGCAGAGACATGTGCAGGTTGTTGGGGCCTGATACTGCGTGTCTGGGTTCCCCCACAGCCCCAACTCAGGGGAAGCCGCCCCTGAGGCAAGACCTGCTGGAGTAGCCCTGAGCCCCCGCCTGATAGGCGAGTGCACAGCCAGCAGGGAAGCGAGCCTCCTCGGGGAAGAGGAGGCAGCCCAGCCCTGTCATGCTGAAAGCCCTGCTTGCACGGAGCTAAGTGCGCCTCCAGTTTCGGCAGAGCTCTAGCTCTGCTAAGAGCCCCGCTCTGGCAGAGTTCCCGTCGCGAGGCATCTCTGCCATGGTCGAGCCTTGCCCAGAATTGCCTTGCTTTTAGGCTCCCTCCCCAGGAAGGAGCAGGCTGGTGAGGCTGGGAGACGCCACTGGCGCCTTCCTGGCTTCAGCTCTTACCCTTTGCACTTAGGTCCCAAGCGTCCTTTAGGAGGGCTCAGGACTGGTGGGTTGCACACTGCAAAGGGCTCCAGCAGTGAGAGCTCTGTCAGAGGGAAGCGAGGGCAACAGCAGGTATCCTTCAGCGGTTGCTTGGCCGCCCAGACTCAGCGCCGCACGGAGAG